>NW_004444063.1:1872315-1873491 GCF_000243295.1 Trichechus manatus latirostris
AATCAATACCATTTACAATAGCCCCCAAGAAGATAAAATACTTAGGAATAAATCTAACCAGAGACGTAAAAGATTTATACAATGAAAACTACAAGACACTACTGCAAGAAACCAAAAGAGACCTGCATAAATGGAAAAACATACCTTGCTCATGGATAGGTAGACTCAACATTGTGAAAATGTCAATTCTACCCAAAACAATGTACAGATACAATGCAATCCCGATCCAAATTCCACCAGCATTTTTTAATAAGATGGAGAAACAAATCAGCAACTTCATATGGAAAGGGAAGAGGCCTCAAACAAGTAAAGCATTACTCAAGAAGAAGAACAAAGTGGGAGGCCTCACACTACCTGACTTTAGAACCTATTATACTGCCACAGTAGTCAAAACAGTCTGGTCAACGAAGGATACATAGACCAAGGGAACAGAATTGAGAATTCAGACATAAATTCATCCACCTATGAACAGCTGATACTTGACAAAGGCCCAAAGTCCATCAGTTGGGGAAAAGACAGTCTCTTTTAACAAATGGTGCTGGCATAACCGCAAAAAACTGAAAGAAGACCCATACCTCACACCGTGCACAAAAACTGACTTAAAATGGATCAAAGACTTAAATATAAAATCAAAAACGATAAAGATCATGGAAGAAAAAATAGGGACAATGCTAGGAGCCCTAATACATGGCATAAACACAATATGAACCGTAAGTAACAATGCACAAGCACCAGAAGAGAGACTAGATAACTGGGAACTCCTAAAAACCCAACACTTACGCTCATCAAAAGACTTCACCAAAAGAGTCAAAAGACAACCTACAGACTGGGAAAAATTTTTGGCTACGACAAATCCGATCAGCATCTGATCTCTAAAATCTACGAGATACTGCAAAACCTCAACAACAAAAAGACAAACAACCCAATTAAAAAATGGGCAAAGGATACGAACAGGTACTTCACCAAAGAAGATATTTAGGCAGCTAACAGACACATGAAGAAATACTCAAGATCATTACCTATTAGAGAAATACAAATTAGAACTAAATGAGATACTATCTCACCCCAACAAGGCTAGTATTAATCAAAAAAACACAAAATAATAAATGCTGGAGAGGTTGTAGAGAGACTGGAACACTTATACACTGTTGGTGGGAATGTAAAATGGTACAACCA
>NW_004444063.1:1874564-1967795 GCF_000243295.1 Trichechus manatus latirostris
AGGGATTGGACTGGACTGTGGGATATAAAGCTATACTCATGAGGAGTGTGCCTCTTAGCTCAAGTAGATGCAAGAGATTAAGCCGGCAGCTTCTGTGCAGAGGTGAGATGGGAAGGCAGAGAGGGTTAGGAGCTGGTTGAATGGACATGGGAAATCAGGGGTGGAAAAGAGGAGTGGTCTGTCACAGTATGGGGAGAGCAATTAGAGCCACATAACAATGTATGTATAAATTTTTGTATGGGAAAAAATAAAAATTAAAAAAAAAAGCACTCGGCTGCTAACCAAAAGATCAGCAGTTCGAACCCAGCAGCTACTCCATGGGAGAAACTTGTGGCAGTCTGCTTCTGTAAAGATTTATAGCCTTGGAAACCTTATGGGGCAGTTCTACTCTGTCCTACTATAGGGTCGTTATGAGTCGGAATCGACTCCACGGCAGTGGGTTAAACTGTTGGTGGAGGGTGAAAAGATGCATTGAAAGTTGGGGACGGCAATTTGTTAATATTAATAAAAAATATAAAGTAGAACAAAGAAATAAACATATGTTTAGGGAGAAAGATCAGTGGTTGGGGAGATACAGGGAGGAACAGAAGAGAATAATTTCAAAGGGGCATGAGGAAACTTTTGGGATGAGGGATAGATTCATTACCTTCATTTTTGTGATGGTTTCAGAGGTATATACATATTATCAAATCGTATACTTTCAGTACGTGCAGTTTACTGCATGTCAGGTATACTTCAGTGCTGTTGTTAGGTGCCATCCAGTTAATTCCAACTCATGTGACAGAGGAGAACTGCCCTTTGAATTTCCTAGGCTGTAATCTTTACAGGAACAGATCAAGTCTTTTCTCCTGCAGCGCCACTGATGGGTTCAAACTGTCAGCCTTTTAGTTAGCAGCCAAGCACTTAACCATTGTACTACAAAGGTCCTTACACTTCAAGAAAGCTGTTAAAAAATGCACTCTAGCTATGAAGTAGAAATTGGACTATAGTGTAGCCTCAGCGTAGAAGCGGGTCTTCCAGCAAAGATATAATGAAAGAACAGTGGCTTAGACTGGGCTGGTGGTAGCCGAGAGAAAGAGAAGTGAACAGATTTAGAATATATTTTTGAAATATGGATTACATCTGGCATGTGAGAGAAAGAACAATCAAAATTTCTCCAGTGTTTACGGGATTTCGCCAGTGTTTTCTCTTCTCCTACTCATGGACCAGTCTCGCTCCCACTCTATTAATTAAAAATCACAAAAGACAAGAGGTCAGGAGTTTAAAATCAAAATGAGGCTACAACAATTACAAAAATAGCCAGTTACTGGTTTTATTTTTATTGTCAATTATTATTATGATTTAGGTTTTGATTTATTTTATTTGTATTTTTTTTATTATGCACTAAACTAAGCATTTTACATTATTTTGGTATAGAATTCTCCCAATGATTCTATGATGCATATACTATTACAGATGTGAAACTGAAATGCAGAAGAGTTAAAATGCTTTTCTCAATTCCCCATAACTGGCAAGTAGTAGAATAGGAGTTCAAACCCCAGGTCCTTCTGACTGCAACACCTGTGTGCTTACATACTATACTCTAAGAGTCTTCTGGAGTTTCAATATCCATACACCTGCCAATCTTTATTTCCCCAGTTAACTAACAGTCAGCCCCAACTGAGCCTTTAGTTTTCAGAGTGTGCTTGCCAAGAAGCAAAAGTATGTGAGGGAAAAGAACAGAATTTGGGTCTGACCAACCTGTTTTGAATCTTGGCTCTACCACTTAGTAGTTATGTCATCTTAGACAGGTTCACTGTTCTAATTGACTGAAAGTATTTATTGAGCACCTATCATGTTCTAGGAAATGTTCTAGGATCTAGGGATACATCTGTGAACAAAACAGAAAAAAAAAAAATCCCTGCCCTCAGAAAGCTTACATTCTAGTGGGAGATGTCAACAAGGACAATAAATACAATAAAGTAAAAATATATAGTACATCAGATGGTCGTAAGTATTAGGAAGAAAAAAAATCAAGGACAAGTAAGAGGGAGCAGAGGAGGGTTATAAATTTTTTAAAGATAGTCAGGGAAGGTGTCACTGAGCAAATTATGTTTGAGCAAAGACCTAAAGGAGTTGAGAGAGTTGTCCGTGCAGAATCTGGGAAAATTGCATTCCAGTCAAAGGCAACAGTTATACAAAGGCCCAGTCTATGCCAAGTGTGTTTGAAGAATAGCAGGGAGGCCAGAGTGGCTGCAGTAGACTGAAGAGGAGAACCATAGAAAATAAATCAGGGAGAAAATGGGGAGGCTAGTTAATGTATGTCCTTGTAGGCCAGTATAATGTCTTGGCTTTTATTTGAGTGACTGAGCAACAATTGGAGGGTTTGAGCAGAGCAGTGCTATGATCTAATTTTTTTTAAAGTATCCCTCTGACTACTGTGTGGAGAACAGACTATAGGGATCAAGGGCAGAACCAAGGAGACCAGTTAGAATGTTCTTGGTTAGTCCAAGCAAGAGATGACAATGGTTTGGACCAAAGTAGAAACAATGAATTGGTGAGAAGACATCATATTATGAATATATTTGGATGTCAGCGCTGACAGGATTTGCTACTGAATTACATGGAGGGTATGATAAGAAGAGATTTAGGGATAAATCTAAGACTTTTTTTTTTTAACCTGAGCAACCAGAAAGATACGGAAACTAAATAAGGTGAAGAAGACTAGATCCAGAATAGTCTTCAAGTTTGAAATGCTTATTGTCATGGATTGAATTGTGTCCCCCCAAAAATAAGTGTATCAATTTGGCTAAGCCATGATTCCCAGTATTGTGTGGTTGTCCTCCATTTTGTGATTGTAAATTTATGTTAAAGAGATTAGGGTGGGACTGTAACACCCTTACTAAGGTCACATCCCTGATCCAATGTAAAGGGAGTTTCCCTGGGGTGTGGCCTGCCTGCACCAACTTTTGTCTTACAAGAGATAAAAGGAAAGGGAACCAAGCAGATAGCTGGGGACCTCATACCACCAAGAAAGCAGTGCTGGGAGCAAAGCGTGTCCTTTGGACCCAGCATCCCTGTGTGGAGAAGCTCCTAGTCTGGGGGAAGATTGATGAGAAGGCCAACAGAGAGAGAAAGCCTTCCCCTGGGACTGATGCCCTGAATTTGGACTTTTAGCCTACCTTACTGTGAAGAAATAAATTTCTCTTTGTTAAAGCCATCCACTTGTGTTATTTCTGTTACAGCAGCACTAGGTAACTAAGACACTTATTATACATACAAGTAGAGATATCAAGTCAACTGTTGGATACATGAGTCTGAAGATCAAGGGAAAAGTCTGAACTAGAAATACAAATGTTGTAGTCACCAGCATATGGATAATGTTGAAAGCCACTGCACCAGAAAAGATCACTAAGGGATTGAGTGTAAATAGATAAAATGATAATTCCAAGGACTGGGCATGTCTTTGGAGTATTAGAACACTAAGAGGTCAGAGAATTAATCAACAAAGAGTTCGGAAGAGTAGTCATTCAGGAATAAAAAACACAGTACACTATGCTGAAAGCCAAGTGAAGAATGTATATCAAGGAGGAGTAAATGATCAGCTATAGTCAAAGCACTTGATAGGTCATGTAAGATGATGGCTGAGAACCAACCACTGAATTTAGTAACATGAAAGTCATTTGTGACCTTGACAAGAACAGTCTCATTGGAGTCAATAAGTGTGAAAGCCTTACTGAATGGGACAAAAAGGCAATTGGAAACAGTAAGTGTAGACAACTGTATTGAAGAGTTTTGCTATAAAAAGGAACAAAAAATGAGTAACAGCTGGAGGGAGAAGTGGGCTCAAGAGAAATTTCATTGTTTAAGACAAGAGAAATAACAGCATGTTTGTATGCTGAGCCAGTGGACAAAGGGAGAAATTGACAATGCAGTAGAAAGAAAGGAAGATTGCAGGAGCCATGTCCTTGAGAAGACATAAGGGGATGATATCTAGGGCACAGGTGGAGAAGCTGGCCTTAGATAGAAGCAGGGTAAGTTCATCCAAAGTAGCAAGAGGGAAACAGAGTACATGAGCACAAATGCATGAAGGCAAATATGATGATGGGAGAATATAGAGTTTTTCTTCTGATGGCTTCTATTTTCTCAATAAAATAAGACACAAGGTCCTCATCTGAAAATGAGGAGGGGGAGGAAGTGTTAGAAGACTGAGGATAAGAGAAGGTATGAAACACTTGTTTGGAAGAGTAGAAGAGAAAATTTCCCAGGAGCACTAAGGACCACATGAGGTTGGTGCTAATGAGTTTAGAGCATGGCCAATCAGTGCAGTTGTGTGTTCTCTCGCCACATTTACCGTGCAGTGGCAGGAGCAGAGCAGTGGAGAGTTAGCCTCAACCGAGTGGGGCTTTTATCCAGTGAGGACAGTGAAATAAGAAGAGAGCAAGAGAGTTAATGACATGTGCAGGGATCATTATAATGACTGACCATGGAATTTAAGCTCTGTAAGGAGGGACAGGGATCCAAGGGAGATGGAAACTAGTGAAAAGGCAGCGTGTTAAATGGCTTGTAGGTCTGGTGGAATCAAAGGATTGCTGCAGTAGTATCCCAGAGGAAGTGAGCTAGACAGGAAGGAAGGAAGGGAAAGAAGGGAAGGATGGATGATGGGTAGATAGATGGTCGGTTTTTAGGGATGGAGGGCACACAAAGCATAACTCTTCTGTCACCACCCAGCCCTGAACTAGATGCCAAGATCTAGAAGGCTCCTAATATCCTACCGGAAATTTTTTTTCCATGACAATCTGCCTGAGCTGATTTTTCTATCCAGAATTTCTGAAAACCCCGTCTTCTACCTAAATTGTATACAACATTTAAGGGCAGCCACTCACATCTGAAAACATTTTCTTGCTCCTTTTCCTTGTCCTGGCATACATTTACTTACCCTTTTCTCTAATGTAAAGTGGCATTTTGATGCAGCCGCTCTAGAAGAAGAATCACTAATTCAGAAAAATGGTTGAACTTCTGCAGCTTGTCAAGCTCCCGCCTATTTGCTGAGGAATCCAGCACAAGCGCACTCCTTTTTGCCAACTACTGTTTAACATTTAAAGTCACATCTGGCTTTTGTGTAGTTTCTGATAGACTTATTTCAACGAAGAAACCAGCACGGAAACCTTTAGGGGGAAATATTTTGGGGAAGTAGTAGTATGACGGTGACAAGAAACATTCTTTTGGCCAACATTTTGGATCATTATCTGGAATTTAAGCAGTCTGTTTGGAGGTCAGAGATGTTGGCATATCACAAGAAAAGGAAGTCAGCCTCTTAAAGATAATTCAGAAAGGTATGTGTAGAGAGAGGAAGAGGGAAATCCAGGGACAACTCGTTTAAAAAATAAATAAAAAAGGTCAAGGTCTAAAAATGTTTACTCAGCAGACAGATAAATTAATCATTCGCTGTACAAAAGGCTTTGTGGTGAGACAAGATCTTGTTAGGTTCAAATTGTGTTCGATTTTTAAATCTGTAATTTATAAGTAGATTTTCTGGAACATAAAAGGAAAACATGCATAGGTCCTTTTTTTTTTTTTTTTCCAATTTTAGCATATCAGGCATATCTTTCTAGTAAACTTCCTGTGTGAAACAGTCACTATTATAAGTTGGTAGTAAACAAGTGAAGTGTTATTTCCATCAGTCTTAGAAGTTCATGTCCTTATTACTGGTCCATCTCATGACTCAGAATTGGGCACAGAGAATGGCTGCTTTGAGAGAGCCCTGCAGATGCTTTGGTAGGCATCAGAATAACCTTGAGAGCAAAGTTAAAAGACAGATTCCTGGCCCTACTCCCAGGAATTCTGATTCAACAAGCTTGGTGCAAGGCCTGGGAATCTGCAATTTTAGCACGTACCCAAGGTAACTCCGATGCAGGTAGCCCATGGACACACCTTGACAAATACTGGCCTAGATGGTCCTCTAGATTGTTGTGTAACCACATCCTGTTGGTTACAATGCACACAATAAGCTCACACTTGGTGGACAGTTGATGATCGACCCTGCTGTGCTGGACAAGCCGATCTGTGGGACTTGGTGTGACACACCCCTGATTTCTCTTTATTCTGTTAGAATGATTACAGGAAGTTATCTATGCAATGCAAGGATTTTGTGGTGGGCGTGCTGGACCTGTGCCGAGACACAGAAGAGGTGGAAGCGATTTTAAATGGTGACGTGAACTTCCAAGTCTGGTCTGACCACCAACGTCCGAGTCTGAGCAGGATTAAACTCGCCATTAAATACGAAGTCAAGAAGGTAAGCTTCCCCACTTGTCCTGGCCTTCCGGCCGCATGGGGCTGCTGGCCTTGTTTTGTGCTCATTCATATTTTATGTCCCCACAAGGTGACTGTGATGACACCAGTTATCCTACTTCTCTCTAGGCAGCTTTACAGGACTGCTCAGAGTCCCTCTCACCACTCTCTCCCACCTCCATTCCCAGCCCAGCAGGAGAGAAAGAGAGGAACAATGGCAGTAATTCATGAATAGGTCTTGGGCCTGGAGAACAGAAGAGACTCTAGTCTCCAAATCACCAGCAGGGACAGTGTCACAGAGTGCCAATTCCCAAGTGTTCATGAGACACACATTACTCAGGTCTTTCAATAGCATTTATTGAGCTTCTCTCTGTTCCTGGGAACTATTTAGGCAGAAAATGTTTTAGTGTAGAGGCTTTGTGGACCCATGGACCTGGGAGGCTTAGAGAAATTTCACTCCAAAGGCATATAAAAGTCCCTGGTAGAAAGCTCAAGTAGACTTTCTCAAGAGTAAGCTCGTCCCACCTTCTCCATCAATATCAAGGCGTCTTTAATGGCCACTGGCGCTCAGTAGTTCTCAGACACCCAGAGGCTGGTCAGGTTGAAGTCCTAAAGAGCAAAACTCAATTATGTTTCCACTTTGGATCTACTCTGGAGTCTTTAGAATCTGCTCTAATGTTAGATGATATCATTTATCCTGCTAAAAACTGGAGAGCTTCGAAGATTCATGTCTTTAAATATCAATGTGTTTTTCATATAAGCAAGATGGCTGATCAATCTTTGAGGGTTTTTTGTTTTTTCTCCCTCAGCTATTTCACATAGTCAAAATGGAATGATATTTTTAATGCCCCCAAATTAGCCTCTGAGGCATTTCCTGCCTGCCCTGATTATCTTACTTTGGGTGGGGTAAACCAACTACCAATGAACCACATATATCTGTGGAATTCATCTAGAGAGAGAGATTCCAAGTTTAATAAAATATTCCTACCCTTTTTATTTCAATAATAATCACAAATTTCAAGAAAAATAGCTTTTTTCTAAGACTCTGAGTCCCAAAGATAAAATGGATGAAACACTGAAAAGGTAACCTCAGAGATTAATATTAGAAAGCACAGAGTTGCTGGGGTGGGGAACCAGGATGCAACTGCAATTACAACCATGTTTTCTTAACTCTGGGAAACTCAGTTTTCAGCCTAACCCAAGAGCTCACTGAGGTTTTTCCCCAAAGCACAGCAATCACTTCCTGAAGCTGCTCAGATATCCATGGCCTTGGTGTTCCAGGGAACCCTGCTGTAAGAGACTGGCAATGGTAAAGATGAGTCTGAGTTCCAAGAACCACAAGCATTTCCTTCCTTCCTTCCCCAATCCAAAGTATCCTCCTACCTCCCAGCATGGAGTGAAAGGTGAAGATGTCTTTGAAAACCCAAAGAACAGGAGATGTTTAGTTAGCATTTGCAGATTTTACATTCACAGCTTTGGCTATTCATTGAGCACTTCCAAAGGTCAGTCCATAACATGTAGGCATTCATCATTTTTCTGAAACATAAATTCAAATCTCCTAGCAAAACTGTCATTGAGGGTAAAGTCACTCAACTAGTCCAGAAGTCTGGCTGCCATCACATAGCTACACGTTCCCTCTCATTGTCAATTACCAAGTACAAAACAGCCCTGGTAATGAATTAGAAGAAAAAGAAGAACACTCCATGAACATGACGGGCTGGGAGAGAATAAAAAGGTTTTATGAGGGAAAATTATTTGCTCTAGTGGTATTTGCCACTTAGGGGTGTCATAAAGGTCTCAGGAAATACTCATCATGAATGTCAAGTGTCTGCTGTAATCCACAGGTAGGAAGATGATAAACAATCTGCATAAAATGTCAGCCTGGCTCATTTCAAAGACCTCTAATGGATAAATTCTCTCAAACTGGGTACACTATCATGCAACAGCAGACATACTGATAGTTTTCTTTGACATTTATCGTAAATTACCAGTGAAGATACCTAATATTAAAAAGGCCGTATTAATAGTATGATAGACTTTCATTTTTAATTTGTAAACATAAGCATGCTTACGTGGGCCCATTCTAACCCCAGGTCTTCGAGTATGAAATGACTAGCACCAAGTCCTATTTACAGATATATTGCCTTTTAGACCTGATATATATATACATGAGTCTTAAGACGGGAATATAAAACCATAAAAAATCCCTAAGGCTCTGCCCACATGATGTCAAATAAACCCATTAATTCAGTGACTAAAGCAAACCAGTTGTTCTTGGCAGTTCCACAGGCTATTAATAGGCGTTACCCAAAAAAGGACTCTGTGTTCAAGTAAATTTGGAGACCCTGAGTTAAGAAGAGTCAAATAGATTTCTTTGCTGAAAGATATTTTAGAGTCTTTAACATGCATTGATACTCTGAAAGAAGAAGGGTACAATACGTATCACTTAACCACAGAACTATTATCCTCATGGAACATCTAGTGAAACTAGTTTTCCATGTGTCACTATTTGGGAAATTCTAATGTAGAATTGGCCTATATGCCCATGAAATGAACAGATCTAAATAAGGTGGGTACAGCTCTGTGGCTGGTCCAGCACCCTGAACCATGTCCTTCACTGGAATGTTTGCCTCTCTTCAGGCACCACCCTAATGTCTGGCCCTCTGCCTGGCTCAGTCATGACACCAGCCTATGTTAGGTAAAGATGACTATCCCACCAGTGCAAAAGAGACCACCTGGTAAAGGGGAAAGAATCCTGGACTGGGTGTCAGGAGACCAGACTTCTAGTCTGATTCTTACACTTACTAGCTATATGATCTTGGGAAAGTCACTGAAGTTCTCTGGGCCTCATTCCCCATCTGTAAAATGGGCATATAAGCTCTTGCTTACAGTTTTTTGTGAACTTTCAAATGAAATGATATGAGAGAAAATGCTTGGGAGACTGTAACGTTCTGTGCAACTCCAAGGGTTAACATCATTGCTGTCGTTCAATGATCTCTTCCTTCCTTGGGACTATGGGAATCTTTCTAGCCCCCAGAGATATTACTTAGCTTGTCTTTCTTTGTTATCTCTCCAACGAATGCTAGAACTGTGCCCCGGGGTAAGGACCATCCATATAGCCTAAAATTTCTCCCTGAAAGTCCAAAGTGTGAGAGTATGGTTGTTCTCCATGACCTCTGCTTTAAGAACTCAGCCTCCCTGATAATGCAGGTGGATGTGTCAGTTGAAATCTTAACTATGATGCTTCCGAGTCAGTGTTGAAGATGTAGGTAAGAAAATTCTGAGTTTCAACCATGGCTCCATCACTTATTCATGGGGTCACTTGAGTAAGTCATTTAGTGTCTCTGTGTCTCACTTTCCTCACCTGTAAAGTTGGGATAATAATGTCTTCATAGGATTAGGATGAGAATCAAATGGAATAAAGTATGTGTGTCTCATCCTTAGGACTAACCATGGTATAAATGAGGTGATATTAATATATACATTTCACTGGTTTACAGTCTCTCCCCACATGACTTCAGGACATTTCTATTACCCCTCTCACTCTATCCCAGTCTTCACAGTCCTTTCAGAAGCCAAGCTTGACTCATGAAGAAACACGGATAAGACACTCTCCTCCTTGCTGAGTAACAAATATCTAGGCTCAGAAGTAAATCTGATGGTACCCCACCGCTAAAGAAAGCAATCCCTCCAGCCTTAGTCTGCAGCCTCTGTATGTATATATATATACAGGCCTTGGTCTTCTCCTCCAGGGCCTGTTTAGATAACAGACACCTTGCTGTCTTCTCCATCTCTTTCTGTCTCCCGGGGAATCATGCCTAAACATCCTTCTCAAAGGCCCTCTTCTCCCCTCTCGCACCAACTCTAAATAAATGCTCCCAGGTCTTCCAGCTCCACCAAATGGGATGACCCAACCAGTCTCTGAATCCCAATTTAGGCTCAGCTGGGCCCCAGGATGCACCTATAAAGGGAACCCAGTGTCTGGCACCCATTGGTCAGTGCTTAGTGATCAGTAACAGAGACTCAAACACAGTCCCCAACCCTTAGTGCTGCACTCACCTTATCTAACAGAAGACACATTATCTGAGATCTGCAACCTCACCCCTTCCTCTCTCTCCTGTTTGTCTCTTCTTCATCCTTAGACTTACAGAGGTGGTCTTTTCCTTTACTTCTCCTACATCATCTCTTCCTTCTTCCTGACTCCAGGTCTGCCTGGATCAGGTGAATCTACCAGGATCAGGTGAATCTTATATTCTCTGGAGGAGAACTTTACATGAGTCCTCCAAGTTTAACTGCCAAAAGAGAATGGGGCAAAGAGACCCAGAAAGTCCCATTTTGCATGATAGAGGCCTTAACTCCACCTGTAAAGCAGATGGGCTCCCTTGGACATAACTAAGCAAAGGTTTGGTACTAAAAAAAGGCAAAGAGAAAAACACATTTCTTTTTTTTTCAAAATATACTTCCCCCATTGCAGAAAGTATATCTATATGTCTATGATCAGGCAGTGTCACCAACAAGGGCAGTTAGTTCCATCTGACAAATTGTTTTAACCACCAATTATGACACAGAGCTCAGCCTACCAGGCACCCAAAGATGCAGTAGTGGGTGAGCTGGGGGCAGATGTCCACAACTGTAACAGAGGGGGCCTCTGCATAGGGGAGAGTCCTTAAAGTACTTCACTGGCTGAGCAAAGGAGATTTCATAGCAGTTACCTCTTCCAGACTTTCAGGAGGTCCCTAGTTCTAGCATCTTGGGATATGGTTTGAGTCTCTGTTGCCCTTTACACCCCATTCTTGATTTGGGGGACTGTAGTCATGGTGCCAGCCAACTGATGAGACCCCCACTCTCCTCAGGAAGTAGCTCCACTCCTCCAGCCTTCTGGACCCTGGAACTTCTGAGTTGCCCTTACCTGTCTCTGCCAAGCTCCCTAGGTTATTCGTAAGAAAACTAGTCTCACATGAAATAAAGACCCTAGGACAGGACCATAGAGAGGGGAAGGAGTGTGGAGTGGGGGGGGCAACTGTCACTAGCCCTGTCTCAGTAACATAGTTCTTTGTATTAAGGAAATGAAACCACTTATGATTTTCATTAATTTATACAGTCATCATTTACCAAACATTCACTGATGCCTCCCACATCACTAGCTCTGTGCTGAGCACCAGGGATACTGAGAAAACCAAGATCAAGACACAGATCCAGGCCTTGCTCTGAGGGGCTCATGTAGCAATGGAGAAAGGTGTGTGAACAAAGGGTTACACTGCTGCCTGAGCAGGGCACACAGGAGTGGAGAGGGGCAGCATGGAGGACAAAGGAAGCACTGACCATCTCTGTCTGGGACCTCAGGAGAAGTTCCCTAGAAGTACAAATGCTTGTGATGGGGCTTAAACGATGAGACAATGCTTTATGGGATGACAGATGAGGCAGAGAAAAAAGGTGAGGGTAGACAATTCAGGGAGAGAGATGAAAGTGAAAAGTCACAGATACCCAAGGAAGAGTAGCATATTCAGGGAATCTATTTACAATGTTATGAATGTTTCCCTGTGGCTGTATCATTGTTGAGAAAGAAACAGACTGAGAAGGTTGTCAAGAGCCAGGCCCCAAAGGGTGTTACATGTCATGAATCGGCACTTGGACTCTATACTACCAGCTCTATCCATTAGAACTTTCTGTGATGATGGAAATGTTCTATTCTCTGTTGTCCAACATGGTAGCCACTAGCCACATGGGGCTAATTATCACTTGAAATGTGGCTAGTGTGATGAAGGAACTGAATTTTTAATTTTTAAAAAATCTTTAATCAATTTAAATTTCAATAGATAAAATTCATATTAGATAGTGGTTATATACCTTCATTATACATTCAAAAAGCTTTCACTGAGTGACTATAAAGTGTGCTGTGCTAATCACTGGAGACATGGTGGCGAAAGAATATGACGTGACCTCATCCATCATAGAGTTTGTAGTCTAATGGGGAAGACGGACATTGATCAAAACATCACAAAAATAAACTGTTGTAATGCAGTGAGTGCTATAAAGGAGAGAAACATGATAGAATGAGAACTTCTAAAGGTAGACGTGACCAAATCAGAGAGGTCAGGGAAGCTTCTTTGAGGATCTGATGCTTGTGCTGAGAGCTAAAGAGTGGGGAAAAAAAGTCAACCAGAGATGGGAGGGTGTTTCTGGCAGCGAGAACAGCATGTTCAAAGGCTCTGTAGTGAGAAAAAACATGGCTTACAAGAGGAACTGGAATAATCAGGTCCACAACAGATGGATCCTGATTGGAACAGAACCTCAAATTCCTTTAAAAAAAAAAAAAAAAAAAAAAAAAAGACCTACTGAACTGTTTGAGACTGGAGGACCCCCCAAGACTATTGCCCTGAGATACTCTTCAAACTTTGAACCGAAACTAACCCGAGATCACCTTGTAGCTAAATAACAAACTGGTTCAAAAAATAATGAATATCACCTGTAAGTTTTATGCTCCTTTAAAAAAATTACCTCTATGAGACCAGACAGCCAATAATTACTTTAAAACAAAGATGAGAATGTAAGGAGCAAGGGAACTAGGTTAATGGAAATGCAAAAACCAGAACAGAAATAAGGAAAATGTTTGTCCATGCATTATGAAGAATGTAACCAATGTCACTGAACAACTTGTGTAGAAATTTTTGAATGGGAGCCTAAAGTGCTGTGTAAACCTTCACCAAAAACATAATAAAGTTATTACTTAAAAAAAAAAAGAAGAAGAAGAACCGGAATAAGGTAAATGTGACCAAGTCAGAGGACACGAGGGTGTTGGAGTATGAGATGAGGCTAAAGAAGCAGACAGGGGCCAGTCTTGTGACCATGCTAAAGGATTTTGATATCTTTCCTTTTTAAGAGCAACAGGAAGCCACTGGAGGACTTTGATCAGGAGTATTTGTAAAGATTAGGACAGTTGGAGGGATAGCTTTTTCTCTGAGAAAGGCTAGAAGGCAAAAATGATGGGTATGGATGTAACATATTTGTTTGGCAAAGGGATAGATTATTAGTTAAGATAGGCTAAACTATGCTGTGCTGACAAACAAAACCAAAGTCTTAGTGGCTTTTAACAACAACAAAATAACATAATGAATACCACCGAAGAAAAGTTGAAGAAGTTCATATTGATAACCTGTATCTGTCTGTGTAAAGAGGAAGCAGAAATCACCCTCAGAAGTATAAGACAGCCTGAGGAAAGCAAAAAAAGTTTAGGACCAATACTGTGTGAGATGAGAGAGGGAGCTGAAGAGTAGACCCAATAATTCAGCCAAGATTGGGGATCGTAAATTCTTTTTGACAGTAGCCTGTGTTAATAAAAAAAAGTCAATCTCCACAAAGGGTGGTACCACACCAATCCAGTGTCTTCCATGCACCTCAATTCCCTGGTGTCAACTTTATTTCAAGATTGTTTCTTACACACGGGGCCCAAGACACATACATTGTGTCCACAAAACACAGCATAGCAGAGGCTTCCCCTAGAGCAGAGGACCTACCCCCAAGAAGGAGGGGCCAGCTTAGAAGAGAGGGAGAGGGGAGGACCATTTCTAGCCACACCACTACTCTGCCTAACACTGGGCCAGGGTCGGTAACCCCATCAGAAGTCCTTTGGCTTCTTTATTCCAGAACTGACCATCTTGTGCACGTCTTTACAGTCATGCAATGAATGAGCCCATTTTTGTGCCTGGAAAAGTGCCCAAGAGAAGAAAATAGAACCTGTTGGTAAACAGTACAGTGTTACAGTGTACAGAGCCTGACTGCCAAAGTCCTCCACTTACTAAATATGTGGCTTTAGACAAGTTACTTAATCTGGTGGCCTGCTGGGGCCGCACAGGTAAGGTGGATACTATCCTAACCCTCAAAAGCCTCCTGCTCTAAATGTGTGCTAAGAAAGAGAATGATACCCAGAAGTGGATACATAATTTGGCTTAAATCCCTCTTCCTAGTGCCGTTACTGGAGCCCTAGTGGTACTGTGGTTAAGAGCTCTGCTGCTAACCAAAAGGTTGGCAGTTCGGATCCACCAGCTGCTCCCTGGAAACCCTATGGGGCAGTTTTACTCTGTCCTATAGGGTTGCTATGAGTCAGAATTGACTCGACGGCAACGGGTTTGGTTTTAGTGCCGTGACCACAGGTAGGGACACTAGAGAGAGGGCAGATGACCTCTGCTGGGCTTCTGTTTCATTTCCTCTGTCTGCACAAAGCACAGTGAGTAGAGGACATCTGAGAGGCCAGTCACATGCTCTGAGCAGACATTCTCCTACCGTGTTTTCCTGCTGACACAGTTTTAACAGATGTTCAAAGTTAAGAAGATCAGAGTTGTCACAAACACTGACTGGTTGGACAGGCACTTCCCCAAACCGAGCTGCATGATGTCCATTAGCTGCCAAAAGCTGTTAGAATCCATTGGTGTCAAAAGCATCAATTATCGTCCTCTTTGGGGATTCCTCAAAGCACTTCCATGGCTCTAGACTGGCCACATGGTCCAAACGTGATCAGTGTCCATTAATCTCAGAAGGGCTACCTTTCACATGAGGAAGTTTTGTTTTTCACAAGCAGCATATCTTGAGAAGAGAAGGAATAATCCAGCTGGTAAATATGAGTCATGATCCCTTTTCTTCCTGGAAAAACTCTCAGGAGAAGAAAAATAGAACCTGTTAGGTAACCATATAGTGCTGTCGCCAGGAGCCTTTCTGCCCATGTTCAAGTCCCAGATCCTCCACTTACTAGCTGTGTGGCTTTAGACGAGTTATTTAACCTCTGGACCTCAGTTTTCTCATCTGTATAACAGGAATAAATACTAGCAGTGGTTAAGAGCTCAGCAGCTAACCAAAAGGTCAGCAGTTTAAATCCACCAGCCTCTCCTTGGAAACCCTATGGGCAGTTCTACTTGGAATCTACTGGACAGCAGTGGGTTTAGTTTTGGTTTGGATCCCAAATAGCCAATATTTATTAACACATGTAATATACCTGGAACATAGTAAGTACTCAATAAATGTTAACTAATAGAAGCTATGTGTCATGTTGATTTAATAAGAAGTAACATAAGGTTAACCAGGGTTTCTCAACCTCAGCACCATTGACATTTTGGGCTGGATAATTCTTTGTTGTTGGGGAATGTTCTGTGCATTATGTTTGCAGCATCCCTGGCCTCTGCCCACTAGATGCCAGTAGCAGCCCCTCCGTTGTGACATACAAAATGTCTCCAGACACTGCTTAATGTCCCTTGGAGAGGAGGGGCAAAATCACCCCCCGTTGAGAACTACTGGACTAGTTTTCAGGATCTAGGCCATAACCTCTAAACTGTAAGCCCCTGAGGGTAGGGATTGTAGTTATCTAAGGATGCACTGTATCTCTCTAGAGATACCTTTCTCTAAAATTTAGCTGCAAAATGGAATCACCTGGAGCTTTGTAAAAAACACCCACCGAGTTTCTAATCCAATGGGTCTGTGTGGGAGGCCAGGGATTGGCGTTTTTAAAGACTGAGCTCCTGGTCTCTGAGGGCCGAGCATAGCAGTTACCCTGCATATTGCTGAGTACATGAAAAAACAGGTATGTTCAATGGGAAGCCATAGGCATTAATGCTTCTCCAAATATCAGTAAATATCAGTGATTAAAAATCCATGTCACAGAATTCAGATGATGTTCCAGCCAGTCCCCAGACTGTGGGGCCATCATCTCAATTCTCTCTCTATTGCTGGCCCTGTGTCCCTTTTGGATTTGTAACTCTGGAAGAGAGCTCTTACTATCAAGGAAAGCCCCAACACTGGACACTGGTTCTGGCCTGCCAGTCTTAGGGATGGAGATGTATAGCTCCCAGAATGGACCTACACAGTCAGGCAGAGACAATGGGGCTTTTGTCCTCCAGACGGGAGCACAGATCACTGAGTGCTCCACAGTGGGTCTCAGGGGTGCTCTCTCCACTCACTAGCCTGACTTGCTACCCCGCCCCCACTTGGCTCAGCTTTAAGAGGGAAAAGCAGAATGCCTGGTGCCCCATCTTGGTCCATCCTAAGGCATGCTGTGAATCATCACACACCACCTTCTCTAAAGAAAAAACACTACTGGGTGTTTGCAAAAGAGATTTCAGATCCTCAAAGGAAAGGTTGTCATAACAGGGCAGAAAACTATTGTCTTTCTAGTTATTTTGCTGACTTTCAGCTTTTTCAATACATAAATATTTGTGTGAAAGGATAATCCTTTAAAGCATTTTTCTTCTTGCTTATCATGTCTGCTAAGCTACGAAGCCTTAGTTTGTGTAGCTGTCATTATAGTCATCATGTGTTGGATTTGTTAAGATAGAGCCTGATTGTTATTACATCCTGATTTGGGGGTTAACAAGAAGAAATGAAGGTGAGGAGCATTCAAGGGAAGAAAATAAACCCCAATGTCTTCAAAAAACCAAAAAACTAAACCCGTTGCCATCAAGTTGATTCCAACTCATAGCGACCCTCTAGGAAAGAGTAAAACTGCTCCACGGGGATTCCAAGGAGCAGCTAGTGGATTCAAACGGCCAACCTTTTGGTTAGCAGCCATAGCTCGCTGTAGCTCTTAACCACTGCACCACCAGGGCTCCGACAGCTCCAAAATATAGATGCAAATCACATGCATTTGCTAGCCCAAAGTGGAAAGAACAAGAGTCATTTTCAAATATTGTCACTTTTCTCCCAGAGTCAAACAGATCTGAGAAATCACTGTGCCCCCAAGGATCTGTGACTAGCTCTAGTAATTAAGCAAAAGACCAACTATGCATTTCTATCTCATTATTTCTGTACTAAATGCTCATATATGGATTCAGAGTTTAATGAGCATTTGATCTTTCATATATTCCTCCCATTATGTACCATAATGCATTACTCTTTCATTAACATTCATCTGCCTAAGGTCACTTGCAAATTTTCTTGATGGAAGGCAAGTTTTGTAAGTGTAACTGTGGATGACAGTCTTGGCTTAATAGGGATGCTTTAATGTATTTAATCCAAGCCACTGTTGTCTCCTGCCTGGATGATTACAATAGCCTCTAACTGATCCACCTACCTCTGCCCTAGTCCCTCCACTCCCATGCCCTACACATGCAGCAGCCAGAGAAATTTTTTTTAAGTTATCCAATCATATCATTCCCCTACTTAAGCCTTCCAGCTAAGAGTGAACAAGACAGGCACAGTTCCTACACAAGAGTGAATAAGACAGGCACAGCTTCTACCCTAAGGGAGCCTGTAGTCTAGTAGTCATCATTGCTAAACGTAGAGCCCAAGACGAGGGTTCTCCTGCAAGTGATTTTTTAAAGGAGTGATCTCAGGAGAAACTTGCAATGAAATGGCAGAAGCAGGATGAAGCAGGAGAGGAAGCTAAGCAAAGGTGTGTTTCCCTGAAGCCGAACCTAAGCTCGATCTTATGGGGAGCTCAAGAGTATGGCTGCCACTATGCCGCCTTCAGGCCAGGAGCCTAACCTTTTGTACACTTGTGCCAGCCATGAGTTTCAGGCTACTTCTAAGGGGAGAACATAACCTCACATGCATTTCTGGGTGAGGTGGCTCCCACTGGCTAAGGGGAATTTCTGGAGAAGGACATCTGTAAGCCCTTAGCAGCCAACAGCTCCAGCAGCTGGGGACTGATGATGCATCATCCTGATAAGGGGAATCTTGGCAGGACACCACCAACATCTTCCATGCCCCTGAAGCCACTAACTGTGGCTACAAGGCACTATGTGACCTGGCGCCTGCCTTCCTCTCCAAACTCATCTAGTACCAAGCTCCCTCCTGCTCAATGATCTCTAGCCACGCATCCTGCCTCTCTGTTGCTCAAATACTCCCCACTATCCTTACCCTAGGGAAGCTGCTGGTCCTTTGCCTCAGATCTCTGCTTGGCTGAATACTTCTCATTGCTGAAGATTCAGATAAACTGTCTCCTTCTCAGAGAGGCCCTTCTGACCACCCTATCTGAAGTCTGTCACCATTTTGCCCCCTCCCTTACCAGCCACTCTCTATCCCAGGACCCTCTTTTGTAACAATTATCATTTATTTATGGGCACTGCCCGGATTACGAATGAGTTCCGTTCCTAACTCTATCTTTAAGTCAAATTTGTACATAAGTCAGAATAGTTAGGTACGGTTTGTATCTAACATCAGTTAGTCAAATGTTCCTCTTAATATACAGTATATAGTATACCTCTGTATGCATAAAAAACATTACAGAAACACTTCCAGATACACAAAAGCATCTTTAACAGAATAATACAGTAATAATAATAATGTTTCACAAAGTAGCACCTGTTTGTTATTATGAACCATTGTACACACCTCCAATTTTTAATATAATAGGCTTTACAGGGGTTGGTTCGTAACTATGGGTTGTACGTAAGTTGAACATTTGTAACCTTGGGACTCCATGGTGGCAGTTCACCACTGTACTCCAAGTCTAGAACAGCCTTAAGCAAAGGAGAAGATTCTCAAAAATATTTGTTGGAAAAAAAAGAATAAGTGAATGATTGATTGAACATATCTACTGTTTAATTCCATACACTGAGTTTTCCTCCAGTACAAAAATCAAACAAACCCCAAATTCAAGGTGAAATGCATTCCTAAAAGCTATTGATGAAATTCACAGGGTTCTCTTGAGGATCAAAATGAAATAATAAATATGAAAGTAGTCCATAATGAGCTACTAGATATTACATATTATTTTTCTCACTCTTGAACTCCTACAACTATTGTAACCAAGTCCATAGAAACTCAGATCAAGACTGATGACCTTATTTTACTTAAAAGCAACAAAAAAGAAAGGAAGGCTATTTAGACACAAAATACTGTCACTTCATGAAATTCGTAATAATTTGGTCACTAAATTACAACCTAATGAAATTACAAATTAATGAACCTCATTAATTATTATTCCATAATGAGCCCATCTGATGTATCATCATCTGACTGCTTTACCTGCTCCCCTGCTGGTAGGTGTTAGCTCTTCCTCAACAGGCAGACTCAGGCTAACTGTGTGGGCAATAAAAAAGATCCTTAAGACCCAGCTCCTACCTTCAGAAGCTGATAAAAGGGTGACACAGATCTGAATCCAGCCCTTTACCAAATAAGAAAAGGCAAAAATGGTCTGGGAAACCATCACAGAGGAAGTAGTTTCTGAATCAGGCCTTGAAAGGTGGGTCCAAACTCAGCAGAAAAGGGGGAAAGGGAGTAAGGACATTCTAGACAGAGGAAACCAGTAAGAGGAAAGCACAAAGGTATGTTAATGTTTGGGGAACTGCAGATGGTCTGGGTGTGGCTAGACTGAAAGAAAGGAGCCTGGGAAGCAGGAGACAAAATGAGGTAGGAGATCCAGAGTCTGGGGTAGGAGGAAATAGGACTGGCTGGGGAAGCTGGGCCAGCTGTGATGGGCTGTGAAGATGTGTTCAAGAGTATGGCCTTCATTCCACAACAGAAAGGGAATCGTCCAGGCTGTCTTTGCAGTTTGTATTTACAATTTTACTTATTTTATGTATTGTACAGACAACACTAAAACAACAGGAAAATATTTAAGAGGAAATAATAATCTACAATTATATGTCTGATAATGTCAATCATTTACATTGACTTCTTCAAATTTTTTCCTATATGTGGACATACATTTACATAGTTATAACTATAGGGTGAATAATTTTGTGATTTGATTCCCCTAGCATTACAATGTAAACATTTTTCTATGTTTTCTATATTTATTATTTTTTGCCAGCAAAAGGTTGATATACCGTTTATTTTCTCTACTATTGAACATTCACTTTTTTCATATATATTTTTACTATTATCTCCATACATATAGCTTTCTTTTCTTCTTTTCTGTTATTTCCTTAAATTGAAATTCTGAGAGTGGTATTACCGGGTAAAAGGACATAAATATTTACTATGCCTCTTGAAGCACATTGCAAAATTATTTTCTGAAAGTGCTACACTATTTTTAATGCCACCAGAGTTATACAACTGAACCAGTTTCATCAGTACTTTTCAAGCACTGGGTGTCATTAGGAAGCTTCCCTAATTTAATAGGTGTAAAATACTATCTTCTGAATATTTTAAAATGCATTCCTCTGATTTGTAGGCAGATGAGCATTGTTCCATGTGAATCTGCCCCATCATTACCAACACACTACATCACATACAAGAATGGAACTAGCTAAGATGCAACTGGAGGAGTTCAGTGGGAAGTGATGAGGGCCTAAAGTAAGGCAATGGCTGTGTTCACAGAAGGGAAGGGGTGTATACAACTGCTATTTTGAAGGCAGAAAACAGGCTTTTGCAAACCATGGAACAAATCCAGCATAAAAGCTTCTGTGAGAGTTTGGCCTCCCAACCATTCACCACAGGAGAAATTACTTAACTCAGCTTCCTAAATTACCCTAACAGAGACTGAATTTAGGTAAGGAAGGAAATTGAGGCCATTTTGGATCATGGAGGGCTGTGTGGTAGGATGGGGTAGCAGAAAGCTGTGAACAGCCAGAAGAGGCCCTGGGCCCACAGTGATGGGTGAGGAGAGGGAAGGAGCAAGGATCAGGACTTGAGAGAGATGCTCAGAAAGAAAGGAGAGCAGAGGAGCTCTCCTTGTTCAGTGCCGGCCATGTCCCCTGTTCTTCACATCAGCCACATTATGTTTTCTCCATTTTACTGATGAAGGAGCAGAGGCCAGAGAGGGAAAGCAAGTCATCTAAAGTTGCACAACTGGTAAGAAGCAGAGCAGGGACTTGAACCCACATAATTCCAAAGCCTCTGCTCTTAATGCTCACACTCTGCTGGAGCCAAAGGTGCTAAGACAAGCTCCCTTGTCAGAGAAATTCTCCAGGGGGCGATGAACCCGCAGACTAGGGTGCTGTTGTTTCACCTGCAAGCCCTGCTGATGGAGCAGAGCAGTGCAAGGAACGGAGGACGGCTCTGGCTTTGTGAACTAAGGCAGCCCAGGATCCTCAGAGACGCTAAAGCTCTCTCCAGATCCTGAGCTACCCCTTCTTACCCCGTTTCTCTGGATTCTTTTAAGTGGAAGCAAAACAGTACTTGTTTTCCTAATAAGGACCTTCATTCAATGGACAAAAAAGAAGTTAAAAGTGTTAGCTAATTTGGAAGCTGCTTTCAGTGACCATTAGGCTGAGATTTAGACCCATTAGGAGGATTTCTAAAGACAAAGTTCCAACCACCAAGTTCATTAGCACCAATTATTAATTTTTAGTTGATAACAGACCACTGCCCAGAGAAATCTGGCTTTGTACTTATTGGGGGGGGGGTGAATGTGTTGTTTTTGTGTGCCATCGAGTTGATTCTCACTCATAGGGACCCTTGCCCCATAGGGTTTCCAAGGCTGTAATCTTTACAGAAGCAGATTGCCAGGTCTTTTCTCCCAAGGAACTGTTGGTGGGTTCAAGCCACTGACATTTTGGTTAGCAGCCAAGCGCTTAACCATTGCACCACCAGGGTTTTCTATTATAAATTATTGCTGTGTTTACAAATAGTGCACAAATATCCTGAAGGCTCTTTACATGGTCGTTATAGACTTTTTCTTGAAATAATTTACTCCTTCCTAGACGTGTTTCTGCTGAAAAAACAGACCTGTCAACATGATATGGAAATAAGAGGCTGTATGGAGTAATGGTTAAAACCATAAGCTCTGGAGCGAGACAGCCTGGGGTCAACTTAGACAAATTCCTTAACTTTACTTTTCCCACATCTCTAAAGTGAGGATAACAATACTTGCCTTATAAAGTTCTGGTGCATAATAAGTACAGGATAAATGCAGGCTATTAGCACATTACAAATATTATATTTCAGAAACTGTTCTGGTCCATAGTTGGTAGTAGTTATGGAAACCAACTCTATATAATCTGGGTGGCAGGCAAGGCACAGCCCACTACGAGTTGTTATACTCTATTACTAGAAAAAAATTCTCTATTTCTGACCTTAATCTATGCTGTCAGAATTATTTTATATGTACATATAAAATATTATATATAATTTCATATGTTATGTGTATATAATATTAAATATATAATTACTGGAGAAACAGGTAGAACCAACATGAATTTGCTTCAAGACTCTCGGGGTAAGAAATCTCACATCCTAACTGCTACTTTGTATAAGGCAGGCTCTGGAACCAGAGAACCTGTGTTCACATCCTGGCTGTGTGACCTTGGACCAGTTACTTAACCACTCAGTGCATCAGTTTCCTTGCCTATAAAAAAAGACTAATAATTGTGCCTATGTCATAGAATTGTTGAAGGATTAAATAATACATTAAAATAATTTCAAACATTGTCTGGTACATCATAAATGTTCAATAAATGTTGATTTTTCTAAATCATGTGAAATCTGGCTTATATTCTTATGCCCAGGTTACGAGAAGATCTTGTCTCAGTCACTCTGAGGGCATCTTCTCCCTCCTCTCTGTCACACCACAGTCCTGGAGACTCACTTGTATACCTCAAGGAAGGCTCTTGGTCTTTGCCAATCTCCTTAAGGATACCAGAAGCCACTAACAAGGGCTGATCCCCATTAGCTATCCCAAGTATGGCTCCATCTTACTCATTCAACAGATGTTTTTGAGCACCCACTGTGTTCCAGGCACTATGCTAGGTGCTGGAATAGAACAGTAAAAACAAAACAGTCAAGACTTTCTATCCTCATAGTGCTTTAAATGAAGCAAGTTCTCTGGGCCAGACTGGTGTGGGGACTCTCCCCTAAACTCCCACAAAGACGACCTTGGCATTGATCAATTCCTCAGCACTCTGAAATAACTCCCATTCGCGGATCCTTCTATCTCCAGGGCAAAGAGTTCAAGTGGAACTTGGTGTCTATCAATCCCACAGAAGACTCCCAAACCCAGTTCCTCTCTCCCAATCTTAGGAAGCCATTCCCCCTCTTCAACATCAAGTGCTATCCTCCTGCCCCTACCCCTCACTGGGCCTCAATCCCCCTAAAAAAGGCCTGCATGTGGTCTTCAGAACAAGTTCTAAAACCCCCAGTAACTAATAACTTCCTCTTGAGCCAGGACCACCAGAGCATAGAGCCCTGGCCCTTCTGTAGAAGGTAAAATGCCACTCATTCTCCCACGATGAGCCCTCAGTCAAGAAAACAAGACAGGCTCATCTTCCAGGCAGCTTATTCAGCCTCCCAATGACCCAGATGGGGTCAAGGGAGGAGGGCATGTATGGCTAACGGGGTGGTAGGCTGCATCTGGACTGCAGGGCTGTCAGGGTGAATGATGACACAGAACATACTCCTGGATCTGACCAGAGGGAAATTAATGAAATTTTGAGACTGTAGTTTCAGCAGAGTTCAGGAGTCAGATTTCAGATGGTAGGGAGGCCAAAGGGAGGATGAAGAACACAGGTGGAGAGCTAGCTGTGATTAGGAGGAGGGATGTTTCTTCCTCTGAGAAGGGAGAGGAGGGTGGGGAGGATGAGCATCAAGGCAGAGATGAGAGGACAAAGGAGGGAGCTCTTGCCAAACAGCCTCACAGAGAAAGAGCCA
The DNA here is from genome assembly GCF_000243295.1 of Trichechus manatus latirostris. Classification (NCBI taxonomy): domain Eukaryota; kingdom Metazoa; phylum Chordata; class Mammalia; order Sirenia; family Trichechidae; genus Trichechus; species Trichechus manatus. Next base: position 1,898,349 of record NW_004444063.1, read on the forward strand.
ACACTGAGTCCCAGGGGCTGGAAACTGAAAACAGCTGTTCAACTCATCTTTTGGTACATAAAACTTAGTGGCTTAAAAAAATCATTTTATTTGCTCACAACTCTGTGGGTCAGGAAATCAGGCAGGGCTCAGCTGGGAAGTTCTTATGTGCTATGTTGTATCAGCTGGAGTCATTTGCTCAACTGTATTCAACTGGTGGCTAGACTGGGAAGGAAGATGCAAGAAGGCCTCACTCACATGCCTGGCACCTCAGTGCTCCTTCATACGGCCTCTCTCACTCCACATAGCTATCTTAGGCTTCCTCAGAGCATGATGATCTCAAGGGAACTGGATTCCCACATGGCAGCTACTTTCCAAGAGGGAGCTTTCCTAGAGGTGGGGCAGATGCTGCAGATCTCTAAGGCTCAGTCTTGGAAAGTTTCATAGTATCACTTCTGCCATATTCTAGTCATCAAAATGGTCACTGAGAGCTAGCCTAGATTCAAGAGACATGGGAATAGACTCCATCTCTTGATGGGAGAGTATAAAGTCCATATTGCAGAGCATGTGAGATGGAAAAGATTGTTGCCACCATCTTTGGAAATGTAATCTACCCTAAGAGAAAGGTTTATAGTCCCTACTTATACAGGCGCACTGTGGAGTCAAGGAGACGAGCCAAAGGATTCATTCATGAATTCATTCATTCAACAAATATTTATTGAGAACCTATTATGTACTGGACTCTATTCTAGGTAGCAGGGATACAATGCAGAGAAAAAAGTCCTTGTCCTTATAGAGCTTGCATTCTAGTACAGCAACAGACAATACGTACATACATACATAAATGAAATAAAATCTGGTGGTTAGTAAGTGATATAAAGATAAATAAGCAGGGTAACAGGACAGCAAGGCACAGAGTAAGGGGCAGAAGGGACACTTTTATTTCAGACAGAGGGGTCAGGGAAGGCCCCAACGTTGAGTTTTAGGAATAGCAGGGCCAGTGAGCAAAGAGAACAGTGATGGGATGTGACTCAGGCAAGGAGCAGGTCATCAAAAGCTTTACAGACATGGAAAGTAATGTGGATTTTTTTCTAAGCATAGTGGGAAGCCATTGAAGGATTTTGAGCAGGAAAATGACAGGACAAATTTAAGTCTTGAGGCTGGAGGCACATATGCAAACAGCCTGGTCATGGAGCTGGTGCTGCATGGACACAAAGGGTGGGTAGTAAGGGTGAGGCAGAGAAGGGAAAGAGTGCAACAGGGGGGCCTGACCATTGCTCTGCCTCTTGTCCAGCTGAATGCAGCTCAGTTCTTAGCAGAAACCCATCCTCACTAGCCAGCTAATGCCCCTTCCTGCTCTTGGAGAGGTGGGGGAAGGGGAGATCACAGAATCCACCACCATCCTTATACCCTCTGGCTCATCCTCAGGGCACCAGGCTTCCCTTCTGGATTCTCAGAGCCTTTACTACAGGTTTAACATTATAGTTATCAGAAGCCATCCAAATTTGGTCTGGAAAAAAAAATTTTTTTTAAGAAGTCTGCCTAATTCCAGATGGCTTTGTAAATTAAGTTAAATCCACAACTGGCCCAGGAACTTTCCCTATGATAATTACATTAGTGGATCATTAACATTTAAAGAGGCTGCAAACAGAACTCTGGACTTTGCAATAAATTATCATTGTCCACTGGGCAGACTCCATGATTCAGGTGCCTCTGGAGCCTTTCGAGATTGTCTGATGCTGTAATTTCAATGGAGGATGTTGTTCTGCCCTTTAGTAAATGTGGAGACAGGAGCAGGGGGTGGGGGGCAAGTGTATGTGCACATACAAACTACACTATGAATATCTGCCTATATATCTAAAAATAAATGTCAATCACAACTCCCTCTAGCTCCCAAGACACTCTACTTTTCAGGGTCATGTTCATTCTCCACCTTAGCATGGCTCACAAGACCCTTCAGGGCCTCTCTCTCCAGCCCCATCTCCCATCACTCACTCCCCAATGGTCCAGCCACCCTGACTACCTACACCTCTTCTGACACACCAGGCTCTGATGTGTCAATAATAACAACAATTTATTAAGTGCTTAATCCTCACTTCACAGACAATATAGATGAGACTCAGAGGTGAAGTAACCTGCCCAATAATCACAACCAGTAAGAGGCAGAGTCAAGGTTCAAACCAAGATCTGTCTGACTCTTAAGCCAACGCTCTTAACACTTTGCAGCTCCTCTTCAGCATGTCCTTCCTGACTCAGTGGCTCAATTATAGCCTCCATGGCTCAGCTCAAGAATCCCTCCTCTGGTAAGCCCTCCTTTACTGTCCCCCAATGTCCCAGCTGGGGCTGGGTGCCCCTCCTCTATGGTAACCTGAGTTAACCCGTTATAGCACTGACTGGATTTGTCTATTTACTTGTCTGTCTCCCTAATCAGACTTTGAGGGCCATGGGAGCCAGTATTATTATTATCAATCTTTGTGTTCCTGGTCTCTGGCCAAGTAGGCATTTGATGAAGGAATGAATGAAGGAATAAATAGATAAATGGTGGGTGGATGGGTGAGTGGGTGGGTGGGTAGATAAATTTATGTGTAGGTAGATGTGACCTTAATATATCACAATGTCTTATGGAAATAAGTTTCTACTTTTAAAGAATATACATATGCATATGAGAGATTTTATTTGCCATAGGTTAATAAAAACCAGCTGTCTTAGGTTGGGGTCTCTAGGGAAGCAAAACCAGCAAAGCGCACAAATATATATAGAGCGAGAGACCTATATCAAGGAAACAGCTCACGCGACCGCAGAGGCTAGAACGTCCCAAGCCCGTGGATCAGGTCATGCAGCCACAGAGGCTGGGAAGCCCAAGATCAGCAGGTTGAAGAGCAGGGCTCCTGCTCATAGGCTGTGGAGGTTGACAAATTCCAAGATCAGCAGGCAAGACCACAAAGTTTCTCCTGATTCACATAGCTGCAGGGGCTGGGGAACCCAAGACTGGCAGGTCAGAGAGCAGGGCTCCACTCACAGGCTGTGAAGATCGACGTCCCAAGTTCGGCAGACAAGCTGACAGCTCAAGTCCCAAGAACCGGAGATGAGACGACAGGAGGCAGCCGCAGGATCCAGAGAGAGCAAAAAGCCAGATCGTCTGCTTATATTCAGATGCAGGCTACACCCCCAAGGAAACTCCCTTTCATCTGATTGGCTACTCACAGTATATTGAATCATGGGAGTGATTACATTAAAACACTGAGAATCATGGCCCAGCCAAGCTGACACACAATCTTAACCATCACACCAGCATTCAAAGTATGACCAATATTGATCCAACCCATCAAGAAATTATATATATGTGTGTGTGGTCATGGCTTAGAGGATGACCCCTGAATGACAAAGGGCTACTTCCTCTTCACATAGCAAACACAAGCGTCAAGGGACCTTCATACTGGTTGCTGAATATTTATATCCCTCATTTGACATCTAAGAACAGGGAGCCAGCAGCCACCTGCATGCCCAGAATGTAGCCCCTCTAGAAATAAATGCTGGTTTTTCCCTGTGTTTTCAGTGGGATGAATTCTTACATTTCCTAGACAAGTGAAAAGAGCAGTTTGAGGATGACCAGACTGGAAGCCTTGAGTGGTAAAGTGGGCACAGATACCACCAGAAGAAAAGAAACCAACGTTTACTAAGTATCTGGCTTAGGTATGTGCCAGGATCATTGTCTTAAGTAACGACATCTCTTAAAGTATCAGAGGGTAGAAATGGGCAGTGTGACATATGGAATTAGGAACACCTTTTAAAAGTTCTCTGTGGGCTCTGGATGAGAAGAATAATGGTGGTTATTGGGGTGGGGTGTTGGTGGTCACCAACAGGCATACCGTATTGTTTTACATGGGACCCAGAACCACAGAGGAAAGAACTTGAACAATGTCTGCTTCACCCTGGGCTCCAGCAACTCTGTTGGGGGTACTGCCCCTTAGGAAAAAAAAAAAAGGCACAAGAAGAGATAGGCATTTTTCCACCTGTCAGAGAGAGGGATAAATAGATGGAGATCTGGAGACAGGAAAAATGAAGAGCAGGTGGCTGCATTTGCAGAGAAAGTAGACATCTCACAGGCCAAGGAAGCATTAAAGATCCAGAGGAATTTAGCACCCACCACCACATGAGGGTCTGTGTGGCATTATAACATAGATTAGTAGGAGATAAAATTAATTTTAAGTTGTTATTCAAAAAATAATACATAAAAAGTGTGATTTTAAATAAATAAAGGGTATCAAATACAGCATTGCTGAGTTACATGCACATTTCTGTGCAAAATTTTCAGCTGCTGAAGTAACTCTTTTGGACTAGTCTATTCATTTGAATCATGAAGAGACAGTTTATAAAGAAACTCCAAATATCTTCCTCTGATTCCTTCATCTGTGACTGATGTAATCTTTTATTTCATCATTTGAGATCTTTTTGAAAAATCTATCACACCCTACCCCACCATCAGCCCCACCAACCTAGGACTACAGTTTTGTATTGCTTGAAAGCTGTGATTTATATTTCAAGAAAGCGTTTCTAGTTTGTCTCTGTCTTCTTTTCTTTAATTAAATACAGATGCGGATTTCCTTTATCAGTATCAATACACTTGGTTTATATTTGCCTGTTGACAAAGTCTTTAAACTAGGGTAAGAATTATTCTTGCAAGAAAAAATTTCCTTTTAATGATTGCCAAGTTTCTATCTCCACTTAAGGGCCACAAAAGTATGGAATAACACTCTCTACATAAATTCATCTTTGTTTGATTAAAAATTTTAATGCATGGTATAACTCTTTGGACAGGACTTAAGATTTATAGTTTTGACTTTTATTACAGATATAAAACATTATACCAACAAAGATGAGTATTTTGTCCTTAAAATTTTCACCATAAACCAAAAACTGGAACTAAACCCTTGAACCTTCCTTTGAGTTAGTCATGATTATGATCATTTTTAGATAAGAAGTTACTCTGTCAATCACTCATCAGTGGTGGAGCCAGGACTGGAACGCAGGCAAGCTGACCCCAGAGTCCACACATGTTCCATGACCCCCATGAATCTTTGCACTCCAGCAACAGCACAGCCCACCAGGGAAAGTCTGAAGAGTCGTGAAACCAGCTTGGGAACAAACCCAGTCAGTTCTCAGGCTCAGGAAACTGTCTAGAACTGCACCTCTTCCTAGTAAGATGTCAGTGTCAGACAGAATTTGGCAAAGGGCCTGAGATCCTAATTAGGTCCTTCAGCAAAGTGGTTTCTTGACTCAAGTCTGCACTTTTCAAGGCTGTAAATCTGGGCATAGGTGCAGAGGCTTATCTACAGAAAATAGCTCCTATGGCAAGCACTGAAATTGTGCCCTGTCCAAACATCTGACACTCATCTTTTAGATAACTACCATAGTAACAGCTCAAAAATACAAGTCAAGCTCATTAATCTTTTACTTAACACATTATGGCACTACATGAAAATTACAACTGCACCTTCCTTGCTTTCACTGATGAAAGCAGGTCTATGATGTGATCAAAGTCTTTTTTTTTTTTCAGTTTCTTCTCTTTCTACACTCAGCTGAGCAAGACCACACAGTCTGCCTTGAGCCATGGAGGCTCTCAAATAAAAAAGTATTAGTTTTAGAAACTGCGGTGCCCAGGCCATACCTGCCATACCTTAAATATGACTCTGCATAAGTGGCCTCCCCATTAACCTGTTTCCTGGCTAAGCAATGAAAAATTGAGCCATCGTGGAATCAGGCTGCTGCTACCCTTGTTTGGTCACGGGAGTGAGAGCTTAGGATTTCATCCTTAGCATGAGGACTCACTCTTTTTTAGGAATATGAAGTTGCTGAGGAAACTGTCTTCCAGCCCTTCCCCTTGTGTATTCCTGATTTTTATCTCCACTGGGACTTGGCTGACCAACAGACAGAAGAGCAGAGAGAGGAAGATGAGAGTTCTAACAGCATCTGGAATGGTGAGGTCCTCTGGCCTTTGTGGGCTTGGAGAACTCACCACGGTCCCTTGCACTTTGGTATGCCTGCCTGATTTAAATCTACCTTGTGAAAATACAGAAAAACAGTTTAAAACATTATCTTTGAAACCAGACTGACCTGGGTTCAAATCCAGGCCTTGTCACTAATTACCTATGTGACTGTAGGCAAGTTACTTAATCTCTCTGGGTCTCATGCCCCCATATTTAAAATAGAGGCTTAACAATACCCACCTCAAAGAACTGATGTGAGGGTTAAATAAGGTAATGACTGTTTAAGCACAGGGACTGACAAAGAGTAGGTGCTCAATAAGCATTGTTGTGGTGGTGTGCTGTTAGGTCTATTTTGATTCATAATGACCCTAGAGGACAGGGTAGAACTGCCCCATAGGGTTTCCAAGGCTGTAATCTTTACGGAAGCAGCCTGCCACATCTTTCTTCTGCAGAGTGGCTGGTGGGTTCGATCCACCGACCTTTCAGTTAGCAGCCGAGTGCTTAACTGCTACATCACCAGGGCTCCTTCAATAAGTATCAGTTAATCCTTATTAGTGTAATTATTATATATAAATATTTTCCAGATTGATGTCAGTTTGTAGTGTTACATGGCTGGCAGGAGGTACACATAGAAATGAAATTAAGAGATAATCCTCAAACCCTATTTTAGACTCACCTTTCAGTCTTCTCCCGTACAAGAAGACAAGAGCCTAGTTTAGTTTTCAGCACCTCTCCCTGTCTGCCCTTTGGTAAAGATGTGAAAATGGCTAAGTGCTCATCAGACCCCGAGTAACAGAGGATTTTTTTACTTAGAAATTATTCTGGGGTGATGAGTCACAGAAAAAAAATCAAAGAGCAAATTTAAAGGGATTTGGCTCTGGGGACCATGGTCTCGGGGAACATCTAGCTCAATTGGCATGACACTACTTATAAAGATAATGCTCTACATTCTACCTTGGTGAGTAGTGTCTGGGGTCTTAAAAGCCTGTGAGCGGCCATCTAAGATACTCCACTGGTCTCATCTCTTCGGGAGCAAGTGAGAATGAAGAGAACAGGATACAACGAAAAGATTAGTCCAAAGGACTAATTGTCCACAGCTACCAAGACCTTCACCGGACTGAGTCCAGTACAGCTAGATGGTGCCCGGCTACCACCGCTGACTGCTCTGACCAGGATCACAACAGAGGGTTCTGGACAGAGCTGGAGAAGGATGTAGAGCATAATTCTAACTCACAAAAAAAAAAAAAAAAAGACCAGATTTACTGGCCTAAAGGAGACTGGAGAAACCCCGAGAGTATGGCCCCCAGACACCCTTTTAGCTCAGTGGTAAAGTTACCTTCGATGTTCACTGATCAGCCTGCGAGTGGACAGCCCAGTAAAACCATGAGAGTAACGAGGTTCAGGAGTCCAGTGACAAGGCCCAGAAGGCAGAAGGGGAGTAGGAAGCTGATGATAGGGAACACAGAATAGAGTAAAGATATTGTTGATGTGTTGTGAGATTGTTAACCATTGTCATAGGGCAACATTTGTAGTAACTGTCAAATGGGAGACTATTTTGTCATGTAAGCCTTCATCTTAAGTGAGAATAACAGCATAATTAGAAGAGCGTAGTCAATGTCACTTAAATGTGTATGTAAAAAAAAATTTTTGAAATGGCGTATCTTTGGCTATGTGTATTTTCACCAAAAAAAAAAAAAAAAAAAAAAAAAAAGGGCCCCCTCCTTAAAACAAATTCCCAAAAAAAAAAAAAAAAAAAAAAAAACAAAAAAAAAAAAAAATAAAGGGATTTGGAAGACCATTCAATTCATCAATCACTCAACAGATGTTGACTGAGCACCTACTATGTGCAAAACATAAGGCTGCACGCTTCTGAGGGTACAAAGACATTTGGTACCCTCGAGGAGCTTGAAAATAGCAGAAGGTATAGAATATAAACAGAATAGTACAGTTATTCACAACTTGACCATGAGCCTTGATTAATAACAAGTGAGTGGGCCACAGAGTAAGACCCACAGGAGTCCAAGACTTCTCAAGGGGATAAGGAACCTGGTAGGACTTGAAGGTGAAAAGAAAGTTGGGTCTTGAATGCTGGTTATGAATTGAACCAGAGAGGAGCAGGATGGGCCCTTCTTGAACACAGGCAGGGAGGTGGGTGTACATGCCATGTTGAAAAGAGTATATAGAGCAGCTTGGCTAGAGGAGAAGACTCAGGAAGACTAGTTGAAGACTATCCAAGAAGATTTACTAGAAGTAGCTTCCACTTCTCCTCTGGTTTCAGGCTAGGCCATAGCCCTGGGGTGAGGTGGGGTGGGGTGGAGTGGGTTAGGGAGAGTCACTACCCAGGTATGGAAAGTGACTTCTTTGTGACACTGTGAAAGAGCAGAGACAATCATCTAGAGCCAGCCAGAAGCTCACTCTGAGCCCTCAGTGGAACTCTGACCATGACAACTTAGCCAGACTGAAAACCAAGTCACCTTCTCAGCACTCTCTGAGCTGACTGCTGTGGGGAGGATACCTAGTGAGCAATGGAAAATCACAGCACTTAGCATTCACCTCCAGGCAGGCCAGCCAAGGTCTCCTGCCATTGTGCCTGCACCCAGGATATGGCTCACCCACAGCTCTGGGAGAAGTACAGCACCATTTCTTTCATCCCTGCACCCCAGAGCCTGAGGCACAGCCTGGTTCAGGAACCACTATTTTCATCAGAAAATCACCCTTTCTCTGATAAAAGAGATGCTGCTGAGTCACAAGGACTGTCCTCAGAGCAGCCCACCAACTTGGGACATTGTATAAGTAATACCGTAAGTCCAGAAAATTGGAGGTTTGCTTATGGAGAGGCAGGAGACGTTTTTTCACATTCTGCTGTCCCCGGGAAATAGGAACAGAGAATTGTCTTTGAGAACAATGGAACAAACCGCTCAAATGAACAGGTGGCATCAAATCTCTGTGGGCATGAGGGGCCTTCAGAACTGCTCATCTCTTCTTGCTGGCTGGTAGACTTCCAGAATGGCCCAGTGAGCAGGTGCCTGTCAGGACCCTCAGCTGTGGAAATAACCAAGAAGCATGCCATGGTTGGCTGGGGTCAGGGAAGCCTACGTAGAAGAGGCAGGGGAAGCTGGAATTGAGTGAGACACGCATGTGTACAGGCATCCAGACAGAATCTCCCAGCAATGAAGGGGGCACCTGGCAGATGTTCAGAAAACAGAGAATTTTGAAGGTGGTGCTGCTAAAAAGAGTGAGGTGGGGCAAGATGTGGAAGCTTGCCTACACTTTGTGTATGAAATAAGGAACCCTGAGTTGTAGCCAAAAATCCTCTTGAGTTGAGCTCCAATCTCTGTCCCCTTCCTTGACTCATTTCTTGGGACACCCCCTCTAGATGCTGTATGAATTTTTTCCTGGTACGATCTTTAAACTTCTAGCTCAATTGCCTTTGGGGATTAAGGTAAGTTTTTTTGTTTTGTTTTGTTTTTCAATCTCCATTCAGTGGAGGTATAAATTCAAGCATTTATCTGTTCATCATGTCTCCTGGAAAGCAAGCAAACTGGCAGTCTTACATATATGTGTGCCTCTTCCAGGTGGTGCGACATAGCCAGAAGTGCTGAGAATCTGTCTCAGGGAAGATGTGTAAGGAAGGCTACCCTGACCCTGTAGATGGCACCAGGTTTTTGGTCTGAAGGCAGAGAGCTTCTACCTGTGTTAATTACCCATTCAAACAGCATTGCCTAAGCACTATTCTAAGGACCACAGAAGCCCTCAAGGAGAAGTTTGTTCCTCAGTGGAGGATCATGCAAGCAAATAACCACGATAAAGGGAGAGACTAAGAGCTGCATGAGAGGAGAGAGAGTGAGAGTCTCATGTTAGGGGGTAGAGTAAGGCATCATGGAAGAGGTAGTTATTGAGCTGAGCAGGACTTGGATGAGTAGAGATGAAGAGGGAAGGCTGTCCAGTTAGCAGAAATACCTTGAGCAGAAGCTCAGAAATGGTAAAGCTTGGAAGACTCTGGGAATAGCTTTGTTGCAGTTTGTCCAGAGAATAAGGATAAAAAGGAGAAGAGCAGACCCACATTGGAACAGCAGCTGGAGGTCAGGTTTTTAACCCTATCTCCTACTACTCTCCCTTCCTTCGTTCTGTTCTCCTTTTTCCTTCTTTTCCTTCCTTTCACTCGCTTCCTTCCTCCCCAGCTAAAATCCCCTTCCATCCATACATCCATCTTTCCATCTAACCCAAACAGTGTAAATGGAGTAGATGTGGGATTAGCACAGCAACTTCTACTTGCCTGGAGAAGGAAGTCAGAGATCAACTGTCCTTCCCAAGAGGACGCAGCCCAAACATCACAGGGTAAAGGGAGGCACCCAGAACTCTGACTGCAAAACCACACAGGTATCTCTGTGGCACATGTGAAATCTGCAGGCTCATGGAGATGCCCTCCTGCTTGGTAGACAGAATGAGACAGTAACATGACCCAGAAGAGATACAGGAACCTTTGGTTGAGAAAGGAAGTGGTTAAGAATATACACTCTGGAGTCAAATCTGAATTTGAATTCTGGCTGTACTACCTAGTAACTGTCACAGAGCCATCAGCTTTAAAATGGGCATAGTAATAGTTCCCCCTTCATGGTGTAATAAGGATCAAATGATATAATGTTTGCAATGTGTTCAGCACAGGGTCTGATCCACAGTGAGTGCCCAATAAACATTTGGTTTTTGATGTTTTATTTATAACAAGGAACGAAGATCAGGAAGAGCTGAAGTCAAAACCAATCAAATCAAAAGAATGCAAGCAGGAACTTAGTGAAATGTAAAGAGCTCAGTCTTTGGAGTCAGACAGACCAAAGTTGGACCCTCTGACTGCACCAATCACTAGCTGTGGGACTGTGGGAAACTTGATCCGACCCAGCCTCACCTTCCTCAACTGCAAGATGGGGACGATAAAACATTTTTGGAGGGCTATTGTGAAGATTATAGACAATGTTAAGTAAAGTGCCTTCATATAGTAGGTCCTCAAGTAACAGCAGAAACATAAAACCTATCATTTTGCCTGGTGTCCACATTTAGAGACTCCTTGAAAGAAGCATGATCTTATAAGCTTCCCACCTAAAGCTCCAAGCCCCACACCTCTTTCTTCCCATTCACCATCACCACCCTCCCAGGACTATCATGGATTATCCTCTTATAGTGGCCACTCAGGAGCTGCATGGCTAAATAAATTGGTGAGGATGATCATGGTGAAAATGTTGGTCCCATAGCAGAATCCTCCACTGATTTAAAACTTAATAAAATGGAATTTGTTTTTTTTTATTGTAAACAAGCACACTAAGTTCTCAAGGAATGTTTAACTCTACAAACACCATGGCCACCCAACACTCTCTGCTCAGCAAGGGTAAGAGGAAAAAGAACTAGTTAGACAGCCCATCAACCCTAGAGTGGGGCTAGAAGAAGTGGTAGTACGAACAGCAGCAGCAGTAATGCCAATGCCCGCCTTAAATACTAAGTACCAAGCCATGTACTGAGCACCCGACACACATGTTCCTCTCCCACTGATCGTGAAGCTCAGAGCAATGAAGTGATCGCCCATGATTACCCAGCTAGGAAATGGCATGTCTAGGATTTGAACCTGAGTTGTCCAACCTCAGAGCCTGTGCTAAGTGTTAACTCTGCTAACTGCTAGCATACAGAAGAATGACTTAAATGGTACGTTATCAATGGAGGCAAAGCAACTGGCTGCCCCAGGGATGCAGAGTGAATAATAGTAGTTCTCACAAATAAAGAGAAACCACCCAGGAGAGAGTGCTGATGGATCATGTTCGATGAGCATTCGATGTTCGTTCATTCACCCATCATGGAGGTCCTACTCGGGAATTGGGAGGGTGTTACTGTTAAACCCCACTCCACTTCCAGAGTCAAAAAGCTGAGAGCTCCAGTAGACAAGGACTGCAACTTCCCTCTGTATCCCCACTGATGAGCACTGAGCCTGGTGAGAGGGAGCACTGAGGAAAGCTTTGTGAGTGAATGAATGAACATACCAACAAACTAAACTAGTAAACAAACTGACCTTTACATTTCTCTACTTCCTTTCCCTTTCATAACCTGAGAGCTTTGCCAAGATAAAATGGAAGGGAAGAACATTAGCACCATTGAACCCAATCCTATAAAACGCCCCAAATAGGAAATGATAGTAGACATTATTCTAATTCAGATCAAATGCCTACACTGAGGATAGCCATTTGATGATTGCTGCAGTGTCTGTCTCCTTTTGCCTACGTAGACAGATAACAAGAAGAAAAGACTTCTGTAAGCAAATGCTGGTGATTAGCTAGGTGGAAAATCTGGACCACTGTCACATCAGGCCTTTGATGGTTTATCTGTATAAAGGAAGTCATTTTCTCTATAAGCATTGGATATTACGAAATTTCTCTTCAGCTAAGTTACCCTTAAGCTTATCAAATCATTCATTGCCACATCTCATTACTGTGTAAATGAGGTCTAGAGTTAGAAAAATCTGTGTTTATGGGAAACAGAAATCACATAGCCTCAAAGTCTCTGAGCACAAATATAACCCCCTTCCCTTTCCCCTAAAAATGGCAAAATGCAGGATTTAACAGCTTTTAAGATGGGAGACTGGAAGGACATTAAGGGAGGAAGGAAAAGCACTTTCTGCAGATTCAGTAACCCACACTGCTCCTGGCTGATGGAGGACTACATGACTGGTAGAGGGGTGAATACCGATGTGTCTGATGAGTGGACTTGATGGTTACCATGACTGTCCTAGCCCATTGTGAGCTAAATGCCTAGGTACATCAAGCTGCACCTTCAGGGAGGGGTTGGATAGAGAAGGAGTGGCCTAACCCAGCTGGTGGGTGAGTGTGGTGATGTGTACCTTTCCAAAGGCACCGTCACTTAGGGAAAATGTCTGCTGAATCAACGTGGAGATCAGCAATAAAGAAGGGGGAGGGGTGGGTAGAGCTGAAGGGACTGGGATGAAGAGAGAAATAGGTAGGGGGCATGGGATAGGAAAGGAGAGGTGTGGGCTTACCTTTATCCAATACGTTATACAGTGCTCACTATTTGCCAGGTACTGTTCTAAGCACTTTGTAAATATTAACTCACTTAACTCTCAGTATTAGCCTTATTTTACGGAAGAGGAAAGCTAAGCATGGAAGAGTCAAACACTGACCTCAGTGTACAGGGCCAGCGAGTGGCAAGGCCAGTACCGGAATCCAGCAGTCTTGCCCTAGTCCATGCATTTAACCATTCACCATCAGAAAAGTATTACACCCTGCTGTAATATGAGTATCTGGCTCATGGGTGTTAGCATCTCATAAAACAGCCCTAAAAATACTCAACAATTAGGTTTTTTTTTAATGTTTATAGATCCTCAACAACTATCTATTCTTAAAACATCAGCCTTTTCCTTATAGATGAATATAAAGCAGGGAAAAGAGTGAAGGAGATGGTTTTCCTGTGAGCTATAAAGAAAAAAAAAAGTAGCTCACTAAACGAATAATTTCTTTTGTAAGCATCAGCATAAAGCTGATTTCTATGAGGTGGAGTTTAAAGATGTCCCAAATGTCCAACGTTTCCAAGCTGCTGTACCACTCTATCATCTCTAACATCAACTACTCCCTCTCCCCTAAGTACTCTCCCTCCCGTCTTTGGGTTCCTAATTCACTGCAACGTCTCACAGAACTCACGAATCTTATACAGGAAATGGCTCGTGAAATTGTGGAGGGTGGCAAGTCCCAAATTCGTGGATCAGGCATAGACTTCTCCTTGGCCCTCAGTCTCTGCCCAAACGTACTCAGCTTTCTCGCTTCATGGGCCAGGAAGCCCACTGCACCTTTTCCAGTGGGTCTCTCCTGCCGGTCTCTCCTTTCTTGGTGGTGGTGCGCTCTTCTCTCTGCTCTGGAATTGGCTCTCTTTTAAGGCACAACTGACCAATCCTCTTGGTGGGCTATAATTTCTTACTTGCACAGTCCCGCCCAATCACCTGGGTGGGAGTTACAAGACTATGGTAAGAAAGGCCATATTATGTAATTCATTACAATGCAGGCCACCACCTGGCTTTTCTAGCCATGGTTCTTTCATATTTGGAGGATAATTTTCCCCTCCCAATCATTTTACCAGTCCAAAACAGTCATTAACAATTAGTCCTTCAATACGGCAAAGAGTCCAAAGGGTGAGTTTACTCAGGTACCAGCCATTCAGGTCTGCTGCGTGTTTCCATCTGATCTGGTCAGGTTCTCCAAAAGTCATCTCGTCTTCCCCCTTTCCGGCCTCTCAAAATTCAACTGAGAGAAGATTATTCCCTTGCTCTGAGTCTCTCTTGAGGTATGAGCATAGTGTTAGGTTTCTCACACTACATAACCCATTTCTTCATTCCTTTACCTTCAGCTATTACTTCTTCTTGCTGTCATTTATTTTTACCCATACTTTTCCACCTTGGGAGGGAACAGCAGATTCAGCTGTTGTGCTAGTCCAGATAGCTGGTAGCAAGACCAGTCTAGCAAGTGCTTCCCCCTCAGTCCACTCCCATTCATGTTGGGTAGGGTTACACAGATATAACACTACGGCAGTATTCACTATCAACTCCAATTGTGCCAGACGGGGGGAAGGTAAAATGCATCCCATCAGGCCCTTGGGAATTCTGGCATACGTGTTCAGGGGTGTAGTTACAGTCTCTTGCTTAAGGATCACCCCTGCTTCTGGCACCCGCTGCTGCATCCCTGGTCCTGGAACCGCAGCATCCAGCAGGAAAAAAGTAATTTTAGCTCACATGGGGAAGAACAGTACAGTGGCACCAGCACCCTCCCCCACCCCCTCTTCCCCAGATCCCACAGAGAAGTTTAGGAATCTGTCCAATGGTGGTCCTCCCTTTGTCCCCCTCATGTTGAGTGTGAGCACACACTCATGAAGGCATGTAAGCCAGCCCTTCATGCCTTCATTTCCCCTCATTTTAGATAGCAAATGTTTCAATTGCCCATTCCAGTTCTCTTATCAAACCATATTCTAAGAGTGGTATGCAACATGGTATGTCCATTTAATATGATGTTCCTTGGCCCACTGCTGCACCCTGTGGGCTGTAAAGCATGTTCCTTGGTTTAATGAAGTATAACTCAGTGGCCCAGATTGGTACAGTATCTTTTGTTCAAATCCCTTAATGGTATTTTTGGCATTTGCTCTGACAAAGGATATGCAAAGCCCAGTCCAGAGTAGGTATCTATTCCTGTGAGGACCTATTTGTAGCCACCTAGTGCCACTGGCATCATTGGTCCAATGTAATCAACTTGCCAGCTATGTGCAGGGTCTTCCGCCCAGGGAATCTGCCCCCACAGCCATCTGCAACCTCGGTCTTTGTTGCTGGCAGACAGAGCAGTCCTTCTTGGCATTTTGTGCCTCAGAAGGTACAAGGGAAATGTGTCTAGATTCAGCTCATCTCTGCATTGATACAGCACCCCCATGTCCACTCATTTCATGGACCCAACTGGCCACCTCAAGTGAGTGTACCAACAGGTCCACTTGCTGGTTCCAATCACCTTCTAATCCAGGAAGGGGGGTTTTCTGATGGACACTGACATGTCCTACTCTGATACACCCTCTAAGTTCCTACAGTGCTTTCCATAGGTCCATGCCCCACGTGGGTGTCCCCTTAATAGTCCAAATTTCCATCACCCATTTGCCTGACCATATAGCTAGGCCATTGGCCACTACCCATGAAATCAGCAGAAATCCAAACATATGGGCTCTCAACACTGTACAATTCTTCCATCACAGCTAGGAAGACAGCATGGAATTCAGCCCACGAGCTGACCTGTTCTTACCTTCTTCAATCAGAGTCTTTCCATCTGCTGGTCTTAATGCCACAGCTTTCCACATCACATGTTGTCCACGTACCCAGGAACTGCCATCCTTGAACCAAGCAGCCTTCTGCTCGTCAGCAGAAAGTTGTTCGTAGGGCTTTGTCCATGGAGCAATGGGCTCTGGCAGCTTCTCATATGGTTCCAGGGTAGGATCTATGGGAAAAGTGGATACAGTGGGTGCCTCCCTGCATTCTTTCAGTGGCTTGTTCTTGTATGAACAATTTCCATTTTATTATGGAACTATTTTGGGCACCACCTTCCTTATTAGAGTGTTTCTCTAACATCATCCAAGACATTGTAGGTGTTTCAGGTCTCATGATGATTTTATGTCCTTCTGTCATTGAGGCAGTCTCAATCAACGCCCAATAGCAGACAAGTAATTGCCTTTCAAATGGCATGTACCGTGCTGCAGCATCTGGAAACTTTCTAGTCCAGAAGCCCAGTGGTCGCCATAGGGCAGCATTCTCAGGTTTTTGCCATAAGCTCCAGTCTGCATAAGCACATGTGGCATACACCTACAAAATCATGTCTGAATGTGGATCATAAGGGCCTAAAGGCAGGGAAAGTGAAACTACTTTTTGTAATTTAGACATAGCCTGCTGTTGCTCTGGCCCCCATTTGAATGCAGTTTTCTTCCGAGTGGTTTTATGGATGGGGGCCAGCAATATTCCCAGATGTGGAATATGCATTCTCCAAAATCCAAATAAACCAACCAAACATTGGGCCTCCTGCTTAGTCTTGGGGGTAGGTAGTAACAACTACTTATTCTTAGTTGCCTGCGGAATGTCATAGGTGGCTCCTGCACAAATTATTCCCAAGAATTTCACTGTTTGGGCAGGGTCCTGGATTTTTGCTGGATTTATTAACTAGACTCTGTTGGTCATGTGGGCCACCACTGTACTTAAATCAGCCCTAGCCCGTTCTTCAGTATATTAACATAATATCATAATGTAATGTATCATTACACTTGAGATATTCACCAACTCCAAGTCTCTTCTAAACGAACTATGAAAGTAGGGTGGTGAATTCGGGTAACCCTGTGGCAATGTAGTGAAAGCAAGCTGAGATCCTTCCCAAATGAAATCAAACCATGACTGGCTCTTTCCAGAGACTGATATGGAGAAAAAGGCATTTGCAAGATCGCTGAGTACCAGTCTCCTTTAGCCTGCTGTATTTTCTGCACCGTTGATACCATGTCTGGAACAGATGAAGCCACAGGTGGAACTACTTTATTTAGGCCTTGATAGTCTACTGTCACCCTTCATGAGCCATCTGCCTTTTTCACAGGCCATACAGGGTCGCTATGAGTTCGTATTAACTTTACAGAAACGGGTTTGGTTTGGGTTTTTTTTTTTGACAGGGCTGTTATACAGAGAATTTGTTTGGCACCAAAACCCCAGCCTTTAGCATGTCTTTAATCAAGGCAGTAATCTCCTTTTTTCCATCAGATATCCTATACTGTTTCAAATTAACAACCCGAGTATGTTTAGGCAATTCTAATGGTTCCCATTTAGCATGTCCAGTCAACACTGGTCTAAGGGCTGACTTACATGCCTTCAGTTTTACAATATCAGGTAGAGGGAGTGTTCCCCAATTAGACATAATATCCATATCAATACCCCCACGTGTCTGTCAGTTTGTTGTACTGTGGGGCCTTGCATGTTGCTGTGATGCTGGAAGCTATGCCACCGGTATTCAGATACCAGCAGGGTCACCCGTGGTGGACAGGTTTCAGCTAAGCTTTCAGACTAAGACAGACTAGGAAGAAGGACCCGGCAGTCTACTTCTGAAAAGAATTAGCCAGTGAAAACCTTATGAATAGCAGCAGAACACTGTCTGATATAGTGCCGGAAGATGAGCCCCCAGGTTGGAAGGTATTCCAAGGATGACTGGGGAAGAGCTGCCTCCTCAAAGTAGAGTCAACCTGAATGATGTGGATAGAGCCAAGCTTTCGGGACCTTCATCTGCTGATGTGGCAAGAAAAGACCAAAATGGATGTCAGAAGAGACTCTCAAACTTGCTCTTGAACATCAAGTAGCTAAAGCGAAAGGAAGAAATGATGAAGTAAGAGAACTGAACGGAAGATTTCAAAGGGCAGCTTGAGAACACAAAGTAAAGTATTGCAATGACATGTGCAAACAGCTGGAGATAGAAAACCAAAGGGGAAGAACACCCTCAGAATTTCTCAGGCTTAAAGAACTGAAGAAAAAATTCAAGCCTCGAGTTGCAATAGTGAAGGATTCTACCGGGAAAATATTAAATGACGCAGGAAGCATCAACAGAAGATGGAAGGAATACACAGAGTCATTATACTAAAAAGAATTGGTCAACTTTCAGCCATTTCAAGAGGCAGCATGTGATCGGGAACCGACGGCACTGAAGGAAGAAGTCCAAGCTGCACTGAAGGCACTGGTGAAAAAGAAGCCTCCAGGAACTGACAGACTATCAACTGAGATGTTTCAACAAACAGATGCAGCGCTGGAGGTGCTCAATCATCTATGCCAAGAGATCTGGAAGACAGCTACCTGGCCAAGTGAATGGAAGAGATCCATATTTATGCCTACTACTCCCAAGAAAGGTGATCCAACTCAATGGGGAAATTATCAAACAATATCATTAATATCACACGTACGTAAAATTTTGCCGAAGATCGTTCAAAAGCAGCTACAGCAGTATATTGACAGGGAACTGCCAGAAATTCAGGCCAAATTCAGAAGAGGACATGGAACCAGGGATATCATTGCTGATATCAGATGGATTCTGGCTGAAAGCAGAGAATACCAGAAAGATGTTTAGCTGTGTTTTATTGACTATGCAAAGGCATTTGACTGTGTGGCTCGTAACAAATTATGGGTAACATTGCGAAGAATGGGAATTCCAGAACACTTAATTGTGCTCATGAGGAGACTGTACAGAGACCAAGAGGCAGTCGTTAGAAAAGAACAAGGGGATACCGCGTGGTTTAAAGTCAGGAAAGGTGCGCGTCAGGGTTGTATCCTTTCACCATACTTATTCAATCTGTATGCTGAGCAAATAATCCAAGAAGCTGACTATATGAATAAGAATGTGGCATCAGGATTGGAGAAAGACTCATTAACAACCTGTGTTATGGAGATGACATAACCTTGCTTGCTGAAAGTGAAGAGGACTTGAAGCACTTACTGATGAAGATAAGAAACCACAGGCTTCAGTATGGACTGTACCTTGACATAAAGAAAACAAAAATCCTCACAACTGGACCAATAAGCAACATCATAACAAATGGAGAAAAGATTGAGATTGTCAAGGATTTCATTTTACTCGGATCCACAATCAACACCCATGGAAGCAGCAGTCAAGAAATCAAAAGACGTGTTGCACTGGGCAAATCTGCTGCAAAAGACCTCTTAAAAGTGTCGAAAAGCAAAGATGTCACCATGAAGACTAAGGTGCACCTGACCCAAGCCATGGTATTTTCAATCGCATCATATGTGTGCGAAAGCTGGACAATGAATAAGGAAGACAGAAGAAGAATTGATGCCTTTGGATTGTGGCGTTGGCGAAGAATACTGAATATACCATGGACTGCCAAAAATAATGAACAAATATGTCTTGGAAGTACAACCAGAATGCTCCTTAGAAGCAAAGTTGGTGACGCCACGTCTTACATACTTCAGACATGTTGTCAGGAGGGATCAGTCCCTGGAGAAGGACATCATGCTTGGTAAAGCAGAGGGTCAGCGAAAAAGAGGAAGACTCTCAATGAGATGGAATGACACAGTGGCTGCAACAATGGGCTCAAGCATAACGATTGTGAGCATGGCGCAGGACCAGGCAGTGTTTGGTTCTGTTGTACACAGGGTCACTATGAGTCAGAACAGAACCGACTGGACGGCACCTAACAACAACATCATCCATAACAATAATACATTCAGGTAAGGGAGATGCAACTACTTCATACAAGATCTGTACAAATCTGTTTAAATCCTCCAACTTCTCGTCCCATCAACCACTGCATCCCCATACCCACCCCCCAGTCTAACCTTAGGCCCCTTCAAGATTTTATTGACAGGTTTTGGGATTACAGTACGTTGAGCTCCTGTGTCCAAGAGCCCCAGGAAGGTCTCTTCCATTCTGCAGCATTCAGAACTAAAGACACTGCCCCTAAATTAGTCACTCTCACAGTCCATTTTAGTAATGGTTCCTCGGGAAGCTGACCATACTGATCTACAAACTGAGACAAGTCCTTTACACTATACCCCCCGGTTGCTACAGTATCTTGGATTTGCCCATTTCCCTCCCAGACTACTTTCTTGGTGACCAATGGTCACAGAGGAAGTTCCTGTCTTTCCAACCCGATTTTTCCTTTCCAGGTTGGCTCTGAGACTAGGACCGGATCTGGGCTTGGGTTCAGGGCTAAAATCAGCCCCTACATTCTTTTTCCCTGCCATTGCAGCTATTACAGATAATAGAAACCAAGGAATTTTATGTCTGGCAATTTCCTTATCACGCTTTATTTCCATATGCATCCAATTAGCCAATTCCTCAGGAGTTAGATCTACCCTTCCCAAATCCCACGAATAGCTTTTGTGTTGGGTAACTGATTGCAACATAACAGCGGCTCCAATCCATGGGTGTTTTTTATCCTATCCAGAAACCGAAGGTTTCTCATTCTCCCATTTATCCTTTTTTCCAAAACCAGTGAGTCTGGGCTGTTGCAACAAAATCCACCATTCTGACACCAACTAAAATAATTTCTAACGATCAGCACAAAGCTGGTTTCTACGAGGCGGAGGTTAAAGATGTCCCAAATGTCCAACTTTTCCAAGCTGCTGTACCATTCCATCATCTCTAACATCAACTACTCCCTCTCCCCTAAGTACTCTCCCTCCCATCTTTGGGTTCCCTAATTCACTGCAACATCTCAAAGAACTCACAAAACTTATAAAGGAAATGGCTCATGCAGTTGTGGACACTGGCAAGTCCCAAATTTGTGGGTCAGGCACAGACTTCTCCCTGGCCCTCAGTCTCTGCCCAAAGGCACTCAGCTTTCTTGTTCCGTGGGCCAGACAGCCCACTGCGCAATTTCCTGTGAGTCTCTCCTGCCGGTTTCTCCTTCCTTGGTGGTGGTGGGCTCTTCTCTCTGCTCTGGAATTGGCTCTTTGAAGGCAAAACTGACCTTTGGTGGGCTACAATTTCTTATTTGCACAATCCCAACCAATCACCTGGGTGGGAGTTACAAGACCATGGCGAGAAAGGCCATAGTAAGTAATTCATTACACCACACTCACAGACGAATTAAAAGCAAACGAGACAAGGTTTGGCTAATATGCCCAAGAGTCCCCATATGCCAGAAGTATGTTCTCAGCTGTCAGCTGGGACTGGGAGCAAGAAGACTTTTAGGTGAGATGTAAGCACGAACTAGCTTTGGGTACAAATGCTGCTACATTAACCATGAAAGTTGGTGGAAACATGGCACCATGACAGTTGGCTTGGGACAGATTCCAGAACCAGCAGTCACATGGACTATGGTCCCTCCTGACCCTCAGATCCTACTTCCCAGTCTGGCTCACCCCACCAGTCTCCTTTTCTATTACAGGGAATTCTGTTTCAGAGCCCCCTCCTGCCTCTTCTTGCAATTTAACTTGTCTTAGCACCCTCCTCCACCTAGTTTGCTGGACAGACCATCCCAATTGGTAGATATTGTTTGGTTTCTTTTCTCCCAAAAGGCTGCTCAGCCCCATGTAAACACAACAGAGCCTCAGCTCCAGCCATTACAAACTCCCTGCTATCAAGTGTTCGAGTCATGTCACTGGGAAAACCAAGGCAGTCACATCAATTCTTTCCTTGAGTAACTTTCCTAAAAGTGTGCCATGCTCTGGGTCAGAATAGTCTGGAGCAGAAATGGCCTAGGCATAGCTCTTAGTGACAACTGTCCCTTGACCATTCCATCATTTTTTGAGAGAGGCAGGCCCAAGACAACACTGATATCCTGAGTTCCATTCTATTCTAGCCATGGGCTTTTCTCCCATAAGTTCCTCTCTGACCCTGCTTTTGCAAATTCTCCCACGCCAAGTTCCTCCTGCCTTTGTTCCCTGTGTACCCTTTTGGTTAAGAGTTTTCTTTGTGTCCTATTGGTGTGCCTCATTTACTACTCTCATCTTCCTTGGCTCAGGAATAATATTTTTCTGTGCTTCAAAAGCAGAGGGAAAAAATCCTTTGATACATATTGAACTATATATCACAAAGTTGTCTTCGACAGCTTGCTACAACTATGAAAAAGAGCCCATATTAAGGTAAATACCTATTTGGACTTCCTTAATACACACTGCTGAGTCCTGGAGGCTCAGTGGTTAAGCACTCAGCTGCTAACCAAAAGCTCAGTGGTTGGAACTCACCAGCTGCTCTGCAGAAGACAGATGTGGCAGCCTTGGAAACCCTATGGGGCAATTCTACTCTGTCCTATAGGGTCACTATGAGTTGGAACCTACTAGACAGCAGTGGGTTTGATTTTTTGGAATACACACTACTACTGGCTATTTCTAGAAGCATTATATTATAAAGTCTATGTACAAATGGTGGTGCAGTGGTTAACAGTTTAGCTGCTAACCAAAAGGTCAGCAGTTTGAATCCACCAGCAGCTCCCTGGAAACCCTATGGGGCAGTTCTACTCTGTCCTATTGGGTCACTGTGAGTCAGAATAGACTCAACAGCATCAGGTTTGTTTTGTTCTTTGTTTATGTACAAATAAATAGCATATTTGAAGCTAGGTTGCTTTTATCATGGAGGAATAACTACAGCTGTGACAATTAAGTGGCTATGTCAATTTCTTTTCACATTTCCAGTAAAAAAAATTCACATAGCGCACTTATGAAAATACCTCAAGGGAGCGAGGGCACAGTCTGCAAACAAACATGGAAGGCATGCATTATTTGCATAAAAGCACAGTACTTGGAGGAGGAGAGAGTCCCAAGAGAGCCCCCCTTGTTTCAGTCAGGACCATTGTCTTGCTCTGAGGGGGGCAAGGAAGAGTGGGAATAGTCCCCACTATGTTCTCTCTCAGAACTTCTTCCCCTCCGGAGGCTCTGCTGCTCAATCTGTTGTGCTGACTTGTCCGCAGGAGGCAGCATGGGATGGGTTCCCCCTAGATATAGACAAAGAGGGGGATTGGGACTGGAGTCCTTCCAAAAGCAGCCACCGTGCAGGAAGCCACTGGGTGAGCTGTGTGGTCGTCTTCTGCTATTTCATGTGCACATGTCCCACCTTCTAAACAAGCTGAGAGTTTCTCCACATCAGGGCCATTTCAGCACCCAAAGAAGGCTAACTTGCCTGGGCCCCTTCCCATATGCCATCCCACTCTGGGACCTGTGTGGTATGGCCAGGTTCTGAGAATTACTGAAACATTTGCATAATTTCCCTGTCACTTGCTCCACTTATTCTAAGCTGGAAAGGGGCCAGGAAATCATATAACCTGCTGGCCTGGGGGTTCCTCCCTGGGTTGATAAGAGTCTGTTGCTTTTACTCTCTGAGGGAAAGACTACAATGGTTATGAATCCAATAATAAAAAAGTCTCATTTGCATCTAATGTTCAAGTAATAATATTGGCAGGGGCTGCACAGCCTGATACACCTTTGATGGTGTCCTCATAGATCACTTGGCTATTACTGTGAGTTCCTGAAAATGAAAATGAGGACATGTTGCTGTCGGCACTGAGAATTTTTAAAAACAGGTCTATGTATATTGTTCTTACAGTGAAAAGGAAATGTTTGGCATTTCCCAGGAATCATTGTACATGTCACCTTAATACTTAATGAGGCAAATGAGATAAAAATTTGCATCTTATCCTCCAGGGTAATCAGATGAAAAGTCAGTCTCTATCTGCGTCTCATCCAGCGGTCCCAGCAACACTCCTGTGGCAAATGGGTACCCTGAGCAGGGCTACCAAAAGAAATAATGGTTCCTCATGTCGCAGAGGAAAAAAATAAGCTAATGAGTATAATTTTCTCAAATTTAAATTTTATTCTCCTAAATTTTAAATATTTCCTATTACCAGTTTCTCCTGGCCAGGACATTGAGTCAACTAAACAAATGACAAGTAGCAACAAATATTTTCAGAAAAAAGATGTTTTGGTTACAGCAACTTAAGCCCACTTGCTGAATGAAGCAGAAAGTAGAGAATTCTGTAGAAGTGGCCTGTGCCATGGACCACATGGACAGAGTAGAGCTGGGTCCCAGAGAGGGTCAGGCACTATCTCAGCTCTCAGCCTATCTTCTTCATTCTTCTTTCTCTCTTTTTAACTGGCTTATTTTGCTACTTAGCCTACATGGTGGAAGATGACTGCCCAGATATCCCAAGTTTACATGCTAATTCCCTACTAAATAAAGGGACTGCCTCTCTCAATCCCAGCCCCAAATACCCAGGAGAGAAAACTTCACTGGCTCAATTAATGTTAAGGTTTCACTCCTAGTCCAAAAAGCCATATCCAGGAAGCCACGTCACCCAGTACACGTATAGCCACCAAGGGCCCATCTTGCCCAACTTGTGACCTATGCATTAGGGCAGTGCAGTTCCGAGAGAGGAAGGTGGTGGTGAGATGGCTACACACCTGGAAGGAAGGGACACTTGGAGGATACAATGCGTCAGTGCTCCATCCTACCACAAAAAGCTCCATGAATCTAAGCCGAATACCACTGAGATCCAGTGGGGAAATAGAGGAGTTTTTGCAAGTCTTCTAGAAACATATAAAGCATTTTTTGTGAGGCTACTAGGAAAAGAGAGAAAAACCTTTCTACACTACTTCATTTAATCCTCCAAGATAATGTGATAGGCTCTATTCTGCAGTGGAGAACATCGAGGCTCAGACAGGTTAAGTAGCTGGCCCAAGGTCACCTAGTTGATAAATGATAGAACAAAATTTCAAACTGATTATCTGACTCCAAAACCCCACCCATGCTCCATCCATGCTCTGTGTTACCTCCCAAATGAACCCTGCCCAGAAATAAGCTTCCTCTGATCAGCCAAACAGCTGAGATTGGAGATAAGCCTTTACCCAGAAGCTGGCTGCCATTCTCTGTGGCCTGAGACTTCTCTGGGTCCTCAGTTTATCAAGCATTGATATAACTGGTCCCAGATCCCCAAGTCAGAAGGCCCAGTAGGTACCTGACCCAGTCGCACCAGCTCTAACACTCAGGCCACCCCCTTGCCCCCTCTAGGTGGAACGATTCAGGTGGTCGTATACTGTTCAAGTGCTACCAATGCCATTTTCCTGTTTGCGTTTTGTTGTTGTTTTTGTTTTGTTTCTACAGTTCGTTGCTCATCCTAACTGTCAGCAGCAATTGCTTACCATGTGGTATGAAAATCTCTCAGGCTTACGTCAACAGTCTATCGCTGTGAAATTCCTGGCTGTCTTTGGAGTCTCCATAGGCCTCCCTTTTCTCGCCATAGCCTATTGGATTGCTCCGTGCAGCAAGGTACAGACTGCTTAAGGTGCATGTCGTTTGCGGTTATTTCTTCTCTCATCTTAGCATTACCCGAAGTCATTTTGTTCAAATCAGCAGCTGATCTTTTCCCACATTTAAAGAAAATAGCCCTGAAATACCTCTCACTAAGTGGAAAACCACGTAAGAGGGAAAATGCTAAGACCCTATTTTCTTTTATAATCAGCATTAAAAAAGAGACATAAGAGAGAGAATGGGAAATTTTAAACATGTGAGGCATAATCTTGAAGAATCAATAATGGAACAGAGAGAGAATAAAGGCACTTTTCCCTTTTAATTATGTAAATGTCCTAAACGTGTTCTCCAAACCCACAGTGATAATAATTACAATAATGGTAGTAATAATAGCCAACATTTACTGAGTACTTTCTCTTCGCTGATGCCTTTTCACCAAATATCTCACTTTACTCCCTCAATTGCCTTATGACATATATGCTTAACGACAGACTCAGAGAAGTAACTAGTAGGTGGTAAAGCTGAGAGTCAAACGTGCTCATGATGGGCCACCGCAGACCCATCTCCCCATCTCCCTAGTTTGCCTGGCATCCTTGACGGGGCACTGACCCACATGGATAGCAAATTAGGCTAAAAGAAGGAGAAAGGCAAAGAAAAGAGAGGGAGAGCTAAAAAGGATGCAGGACTGGGTTCTTTCCTCATAAGGAAGAGAGAGTGTCTGGTGCCCGCTGTTAATGGAAAGAGTGGAACCCACAGGAGCCGAGCTGCCATGCTGTCTGCTCCACCATCCCCCCAGCCCAGCCATTTAGGCAGAAGCCACAGAAAGCACCAGCAGTCACTCCAGCTTCAGGCAAGTTAGCACCTGTAAGACCAAACCATGCAGTCATTTTGAAATATGTTTTCATGGGTTCATTGACATTAAAGGTTCCAAAGCTGCATCTACCTAGTGATATATTGAAAAAGGAATTAAGCTTAGGTAATCAACACTCAGTAGAAGAAATATGACTACAGGGAGATGAGTTCCACAGGGAATTTGATCAGCTAATGCAGTTAATAAAAGTGTCATCAGCAAACCTACCCTCTTGTCAACTCCACTAAAGGAAACTCATGCCAGAATGATAGGCCCTGAGACTTCAGGGCAGCTGATGAGGCCACCTAACCAGGGTGACAATCAACTGACTGACTCAGAGGAGGAATGTCATAGAGAAAGATCAGGACTCAAACTCCTTCCCTACAGAATGGTATTAAAACCAAAAGCCCTTAGGTTCAATCTTTGGAGTGTTCAACCTTACATTTATTGAGGAGCTTGTCTATCATGCCATGGATTTTTAAATCACAGTTCCTCAAATGATACATATGTAGGTGAACGCAATTTTTTCTGTCCTTCATTATGAGCTGAAAAAAGCACAGTCAGTAAAAAAAAAACAAAAAACAAAAAACTAAGATTTAAAGCTGGGTTGGAGCTGGTCATCGGTATTAGGCACATATTATCTAGTCTATACTGCAAATTGGATCGTTACCCAGAGCCTCGGTGGATAGAGAACCTCACCTCCGCTTTTTCTCAACTCCAAATTAATTCTAGGCTGTTGACCATTAAAACAACAGCAACTTGGTGGAGAAAATGCTGCCAATCCTTAGTTTTGCTGTAAAACTAAATGTGACAGCTTCCAGGCATATGGGACTAGCCAACACCAGTAAATTGTCTTGGTTTGCCTATGACTGCCTGGTGACCCAGGAAAAGATTTAGAAAGAGATTTTATGCCAGATACTATTTTTAGTTTTTGGTAGGTCTGAAAAGAATCTTGACCAATACCAGACAGATGTATTTAAAAAGAAAAAAAAAAAATTTTAAGGAAATTCTGTGCTTTCTTGGGTCTACAGGGGCTAATGTCTCCATGAGACATAGGGATCACACCTATAGCAAGCTTCTGGAACATTCTAATACAAACAGCTGCAGGAGACATTGATCCCATGGCTAGGACTTCCTTTCATCTGTTCAGGTATACATCTGAGAGTCCAATAGCACTAAAAAGTAAAGCACTAATGATAAACATGAGCTGATTATTAAGCCACTTGTCATATCTCTGCACTTTCTGGGCTCCAAGTCTGAGCTTGATACAGTGGAGGAAGCATTGATAGCTGACTGACAAGCCTTAGTCTGTGGCATGAGAAGACTCCTGGTGGCTCCCTCATTACCAGGAAAGATTCCCTCATTAAAGAGCTTGTCAAACTTGGTCTGAGGCAGCCAAAGGACAGATAAAACAGTCAAGGTATTTTTAGTCTTTTCTGTCACCATTTAGAAAGAAATCTTTTCAAGTTTGGAGAGATATTATTGGGGATTACAGAGGGGTCAGATGTGCCACGTGAAGCAACCAGCCCTCTCTAAGGGCTCTCAATGCCCAGAATACACTGTCCTCCCAAGAAGAGTTGCAAAGTGAGAGATCTGTTAATGTACTAGTATCCCTCTTGCCAAGGAGCCCACTGCCCTTACATCTGTTTAGTAACTCCATGAAAATGCAAACATCATTCCAGTGATTTCATATTCTAATGACATACTCCCCTCAAAAAAAAAAAATTAGATCTTAATATTCTTTTAGTAGATGTATTCATAAAACGTCACTGCTAAACCTCATTAACTGGCTAATATCCATCAATATCTAGTAAATGTTGAGATTTCTGTTCCCAACCTAATGGTGCATTTATTTCCTAGTAGTTGCTGTCCTAATTCCAGGACTATCAGGAACACCAAAATTACTCGATCAGCCTGCCAAAATGACCTCATCAGTTCTTTCCTACTGAATTCCCAAGGCTGTCAGTTCTACTTTCACTCTTTTAACTTTTGAGCATCCCTAAGAAAGAAGGTTAAATAAGGATATTATAAAGTTAAGGGTGTCAACAGAAGCTCAGCTTACTAACATTGTTTAAGAAGGTAACCATGTCACAGATGTGTTCATATGGTGATAACCGTAGGCCAGGTGCATGGAACAGGTCTGTCAGGGTCAGTAAGAACAGGAATTTTGTTTCTCATTTCTCATTGTCATCACCAACATGGTTGAGGTCAGCCAGCCCCCCGGGAGGCCGATGAGTTCTTATATGCACGGATACTCTCAGTTAGGTCTTTTCCTAGAGAGTTCTTTATCCTCTCTACGAGGGCTCCAATGCCAAAGGGCCTTTAACAGCTGATTAGGCTGTTTTCCATCCTTTGCTATTCTATTCTGATTCATAATTTAGATTGTTTGCCTGTGAAAATCTAAGAGCTGAAAGAATAACGGTCTCCCTCAAGGGTTCAAACAGTGTCTCCACAACAGGTGGACTGGGACAGAAGTCAACATCATGAAAATGCTGAGGAACTGCACAAGCTCTAATTATAAAAGTGCGAGAGGAGAAGCTGACTTCCTCTATTACCTGTTAACCTTTGCTGTTTAATTATCCTTATAAATTAGTCCCAGGACTCAGGCAGGGAGAGCTGTAAACAACTTCAGAATCCTACCCGATGTCTTTGAAGTGTGCAATCTATCAGTCCTTACTGCCACATAACTCTTACTTTGAAAAATATCAAAGTGTTAGTCGTCAACCCTGCTCCCAAACAGAAACTAGTGACGAAGCAGTGACTCTGCAGCTTCTGAAGATCTCCACTTTGCCTTGCCAAAGCTGAAATGGCTTAAAACAGGGGTCCTCAAACCATGTGGTCCAGGGACCAACCAGGAGAGAAGTGTCTCCAAAGACCTCTGTTTCCTCCACATCTGCCCGTACCAGAGAGCTACACTAGATTAAAGAAAATCATGATGCAATTTTTGAAGCACTGCCATGGAGGGGAAATTTGTACCAGAAAATACAGCATCAGTGCTCTTATGTTACAAATGCTTCTGCCTCCAAATCCAAGAGAATAATCCAGCACCCATCACCCAGCTGGAGAAGGATTTAAGAGTCCCATAAAGCTGATCGCTTTATACTTAGCCCAATCTGAGCCCTGCAACCTTCTCTCCCCATCTCTCCATCTACTTCCTTCCACAATTGTCAGCCTGTGTCTCTCCCCCCTAGAAAATCAGCAACTTTGAAGGATCAGCTCTTATAGCTTGTTTTATCTCCATCGCCTCCAGTACCCAACACCATGTTGTTGCACACAATACCCTAAACGGGCTCATGGCATAAACACATAACTTTGTGAACTCTTGCATACAGGATTTCAAAAGTCTGTAGAGTTTCTTTTAAGTTCCCCCTTAGGGGAATTTCCTGAGTCCCTGCCAGTGCCACCTATTGAGTACTTCCTATATACCAGGCACTGTTCTAAGTGCTTTGCACGTATTAAATAATTTATCCCTTACATCAACCGTATGCAGTAGGTACTATTTTTATTCCCATTTTACAGATGAAGGAACTGAGAAACTAAAAAATTAAGTACCTTGACAAAAATCTGTGGTGCCTTAACCACGGCACCTCCCACCTCTGTAGTTCTGTGAGCAGCGTTATAGCCCTCAGTGCGCAGAATGTAAACATCTTAGTGCTAACTGACTTTGGAATGGGCTTGATTTAGGTCTTCAGAGTTGGCAGTACTTTTCTAGAAGGGAGGAGTCAAAACCACCATATGATAAACTCTAACCCTTTCTCTTCATTAGAAACTCTGCCTTCTAAATCCTACTATCACTCAGTACCTCTTCAGCCCTTAGGACAAAGTTAGGATTCCAACTGCAATGTGAGATTAGAGATACCTAGTGAACCACCCCCCAAAAAAGGGCAGATTTTTGAGCCATATGTTAGACATTTTGAATAAGAATTTGAAGGGGAGGCATACATAGGAATCTCTCTAACATGTAAGAACCACTCTGGCCTTAAAGAAGTACATGTCTCTTAAAAGTTTCATCCAAAGTTTGCCTCTGTTCAGTTTTCCACCTTGTAAACTGAGCCTCTGCTTGAGACCACGGCACCTAGAGGAAAGTGAGGATGGCGTTTGGTGAAGGGGACTCTGGTGGTAAAAGACTGGGGGAAGAAGCTGGAAACATTCTCTGCATGATCTACTGCAGTCATGGCCATGGGGATGTGGAGACTCACAGGCCACCCAGTCCAAGTTAGGTACTTACACTTGTAAGGCACTTACACACAGACGTGTGCCAACCAGTAAATGCAAGCACCCACCCCTGAGGGCTTGTCAATGCAGCGCGTCTGAGCTAATTCAGGGCACTGAACTGATTTCTACTGAATTACTTAATTGCTCTCACACTGATATAGGCAGTAGAGCCCAGGAAGTTTTGAGTGAGCCAGGGACTTAGTTGCTGTAAGCTTGCATTTCCTGACTATGTCCTCAGCACCTCAGGTCAAATTAATGAGAGTTGCCTTTAGCCCATGTTTTCAGATTCTCCTTGTGTGCACTCCAAACAGAGTGGGCCAAAGTCTACATCTCCCAAAGCTCTACAATCTCTTTTTACACCTCAATGTGTTACCTGAAGCAACTTTAATGATTCACTAATAACTGCTGGCATATACTGGTTGACTTTTCTTCTTTATTTTGCCTTACCTGGTAGCCTCTGTAAAGAGGAAGTTTTTCCCAAGTGCAATTTGCTTCAAAAATTATCTTTGTGATCCAAATAGGGAATGTCATAAAAAAAGAAATAGGGAACCACTGAAATGATTTGATCTCATCTGACCTTTATCAAAGTTTTACCAGTTAAAAAGATGCTTTCAAGCCCAGAATAGGAAAGAAGCATCAACTACTAACCTCACTTTTCCTCCATATGACCTAGATCAAGTGGGAGATGAGCCCAGGGTAACCTTCCTGCATGGCCTTAGCAGGGCTTTTTTCTTAGGGTTTGCAGTGTATCTAGTAATTTTTACAGACTTATCTTCTGTCAGAAGACTAAAAACTTGAAGGAGATTAACAAGAACATCAAATTCCTCAAACCAGGGCTTCTGGAGAATCCCAAGGCTAGCTTGGGTGCAGCTGCATGCAGATTACTATAATCAGGTTCCTCACCTGGGCAAGAAGATGGAGGGACATCCCCACATCCTTATCCAGGTGGTCACCAGAAGACTCTATGTAGACACCATGGATAAAGATCGGGGAAGACTAACCAACAGTCCCTTAAGATTCATGTATATCACAGTGTCCCCCATCTTTTTCCAACATTTCTGTGACACTTCTGGGAACCAAAAAATTGGTGTCCCTTGCTCTCTCCTCAGTCTCCCTTCTCCCCACTACACACAGCCCTACCTGTGGTCATTCTCCACCTTCCTCACCTCTCACTACCACCTCCATCAAGGTACAGTGACAAGAAACAATGAGATGATTATTTAAGGATGTTGCCCAGGAGACATCAAAATACCCCAAGGACCTGGTTGGTAAATGAGGCTCCCAGATGACAACATAGTCAGTTAAAATGTTGAAAAATTCAGATTAGCTATTTGATATCACAGAAGTCAAAATGAGATATGGTTTAATCCCATTTTTTACTGAATTTATGTGAGTTTATTTGTCCTTATATTTAATCTCTGCATCCTGAATTTAGCACATCTCCCTATTGCCAAAAATACTCTACAGTCCATATTTCTGTAAATAATAAAATTAAACATTACATAGAAATGTCATTTGTAAGATGTTTGTGGGACCCACGGTTTTCCCATTTCTAAAGTTCTTGTAGTGTCATATGACAATTTGACAATGCAGGTAAATCCAAGTAAGTTTTCTTATACAATCAAGGATTCCCAATGACTGGACCTGAGATGGAGATCTTAAAAAAAGATAAAAACTAGCTTTAAAAAAAAATAGGTGGGTTCTATAGCATATGAATCATAATAAATAATTTTATACTAATAACCATACTAAAGCATATTAAAAGAACTTCCTCAAGCTATCTGATTTATGTTATATTGAGCACAGTCATAACTAGGGAAATTTTACCTGGAGAAACCCCTGTTACTGATTTTCTGCTAAACCAATACTTTCTCTCCTGGGTGACACTTCACTCTAGGACTCCTGAATATGGCAGAATGTGAACATCAATTAATCAGACACTGGTTATTATTGAATATCTGCCTTGGAAAAGAAACCAAGCTTCAGAAAAGGTTTCCTTCTTTGATCTCATCTTATTAGTACACTTGGGTAAGAAGTACACTTTGTGCTTCAGCAGAGGGTGATGGCAGTACCCTGGAGGAGGCCCATGAGTTCATCAACAGGCTGTCAGCAAGGATTCACTGTGCAATCCCCAATTTAGTCCTCAGGCATCTAAGTAGCCTTTGGATAGAACGCCATGAGATAGAAAAGATGTGATCATTACTTGTTCCCTGACAGGGGCATCTTTTGGCTCATCTCAGGCTCGCATGGAACAATTACACAAATTAACTATGTGCAGCCCACAAGGAAAACGTCAATTAATTTTAGAGGAGTACCATTGAGGCTATGTTCTCTAAGCATGCTACAATAAAATTAGAATTTTTAAAAGCAGGAAAAAAGTCCTGTATGTCTGGAGCCTAATAATAGAATAGTAAATAACCCCTGAGTTAAAAATGAAATCAAAAGGGAAATAACAAAATAATCAAAACTGAATATCAATGAAAACATCACATGTCAAAATTTATGAAACACAGCTGACGAGGTACTCAGTGGGAAATGCATAGCTTTAAATAAACTTACAAAGATACAAGAAAGGTTGAAAACAGGTAATCTAAGCCTAAAACTCAAGAAAATGAAAAAAAAAAGCACAACAGAACTTATTCAAAGAGTAATTTTTTTTTTTAATTCTGAACTTTATTGAGACAGTTTTTCTCCCCAGATTTCAAGGGCATAAAATTCACCTGCAGGTGGTTGGGAGTAACTAATGGGGTACAGTCAGGTGTACATGATATCAGTGTATTCTACTCCTTTCTCTTAGCCATTCCCACTAAGACTTCTAAATATGAAAAACTGAAGTCAGTAGAAAATACACTGGGTCAAGCATCTAACAAAAAAGTATAAGAGAAAATATTGTGGGGGTTCAGCCAGCAGTTTTATCCAAGACAGAGAATTATCTGGTTAAACTTTCAGAAAAAGCAATGTTTCAACTAGAGAGCTGCACCCATCTAGAGCTACAAGTTTAACATATCTTGTACAAATTTTCTTTCCAGCTAGGACGAACCCTGAGGAGCCCTTTCATGAAGTTCGTAGCCCATGCAGTTTCT
This sequence comes from Trichechus manatus latirostris, assembly GCF_000243295.1. Lineage (NCBI taxonomy): Eukaryota > Metazoa > Chordata > Mammalia > Sirenia > Trichechidae > Trichechus > Trichechus manatus. The sequence goes on from NW_004444063.1 coordinate 1,931,752, forward strand.
TTTACTATCTTCTTGGGATTGTTAGTTGTGAATGCATCAGACCGTTTTGAAGGCATTAAAATGCTGCCAAACGAAACCTTCACAGACTACCCGAAACAAATCTTCAGAGTGAAAACCACACAGTTTTCCTGGACAGAAATGCTAATCATGAAGTGGGTCTTAGGTAAGCAAGTCACTCTTTTATTCTCTCCTCCCTAATTATTAAAAAAAAAAGAAAAAACAAAACTTGTTGCCATGGAGTATATTCCAACTCATAGCTACCCTACAGGACAGAGTAAAACTGACTCATAGTTTCCAAGGCTGTAATCTTTATGGAAGCTGATTGCTACGTGGGTTCGAACCACCAAGCTTTTGGTTAGCAGCCAAGCACTTAACCACTGTGCCACCAGGGCTTCTTTTCCTAATTATAATGGGACATTATTAAGTCCTGACTGCTAAACCTCTTCCTCTCCTCTCCAATGCACTCTAAGCTGACAGAATGGTGAGTAGAAGACCAGCACGAAAGTCAGAGTTAACTTCTGCAGGTATTGGTGTATAAGACACACACACGTAATATAAATCCCAATTTTGAAAGGAAATGTGTGGGGAGAAATTTGTTATTTTTCACTATACATGTATTGAAAAACAGCAGAAGTTAGTAAAAATATTCAATTTCTTCATCTTTGGCTTTAGTGGTTGGTACGTAAATTTGAATAATAGTCACATTAACGGGTCTTCCTTGTAGGTGTATGGATATTATCCTATCACTGACAGCTTTGTACTTCAGGATAGATCTTGAAATGTTCTTTTTGACAATGAATACACCGCCATTTCTCTGTAATCTGTCATTCCCTTTTTTAACAACATAAATGGTGACTATACATGTGGACCTAGCCAAGAATCAAATCGACTACATCTGTAGAAAGAGACGATGGAAAAGCTCAATATCATCAGTCAGAACAAGGCCAGAGGCCAACTGCAGAACATACCATCAGTTGCTCCTATGCAAGTTCAAGCTGAAACTGAAAATTAGAGCAAGTCCACGAGAGTGAAAACACTACCTTGAGTACATCCCACCTGAATTCAGAGACCATCAGGAATAGATTTGATGCATTGAACACTAATGACCGAAGACAAGACGAGTTGTGGAATGGCATCAAGGACATCATACATGAAGAAAACAAGAGATCATTAAAAAGACAGGAAAGAAAGAAAAGACCAAAATGGATGTCAGAAGACCTTAAAACTTGCTCTTGCACGTAGAGTAGCTAAAGCAAAAGGAAGAAATGATGAAGTAGAAGAGCTGAACAGAAGATTTCAAAGGGCAGCTAGAGAAGACAAAGTAAAGCATTATAATGAAATGTACAAGACCTGGAGTTAGAAAACCAAAAGAGAAGAACGTGCTCAGCATTTCTCAAGCTGAAAGAACTGAAGAGAAAATTCAAGCCTCAAGTTGCAATACTGAAGAATTGTACAGGGAAAATATTAAATGACACAGGAAGCATCAAAAGGAGATGGAAAGAATACAAAAAGTCACTGTACCAAAAAGAACTGGCCAACATTCAGCCACTTCAGGAGGTAGCATATGATCAAGAACCAATGTTATTGAAGGAAGAAGCCCAAGCTGCATTGAAAGCACTGGTGAAAAACAAGGCTCCAGGAACTGACGGAATATCAATTGAGATGTTTCAACAAACAGATACAACACTAGAAGAACTCACTCGTTTATGCCAAGAAATTTGGAAGACAGCTACCTGGCCAATAGACTGGAAGAGATCCATATTTGTGCTGATTCCAAAAAAAGGTGATCCACAAGAATGTGGAAATTATCGAACAATATCATTAATATCACACACAAGTAAAATTTTGCTGAAGACCACTCAAAAAGTGGTTGCAGCAGTACATCGACAGGGAACTGCCAGAAATTCAAGACAGATTCAGAAGGGGACGTGGAACAAGGGATATCACTGCTGATGTCACATGGATCTTGGCTGAAAGCACAGAATACCAGAAAGATGTTTACCTCTGTTTTATTGACTACGCAAAGGCATTTGACCGTATGGATCATAACAAATTATGGATAACACTGCAAAGAATGGGAATTCCAGAACACTTAATTGTGCTCATGAGGAGACTGTACATAGACCAAGAGGCAGTTGTTCGAAAAGAACAAGGGGATACTGCGTGGTTTAAGTCAGGAAAGGTGTGCGTCAGGGTTGTATCCTTTCACCATACTTATTCAATCTGTATACTGGGCAAATAATCCAAGAAGCTGGACTATATGAAGAATGGGCATCAGGACTGGACGCCCATTAACAACCTGTGATATTCAGATAACACAACCTTGATTGCTGAAAGCGAAGAGGACTGGAAGCACTTACTGATGGAGATCAAAGACTACAGCCTTCAGTATGGCCTGCACCTCAACATAAAGAAAACAAAAATCCTCACAACGGACCAATAAGCAACATCATGATAAACGGAGAAAAGATTGAGGTTTTCAAGGATTTCATTTTAACTGGATCCACAATCAACACCCATGGAAGCAGCAGTCAAGAAATCAAACAATGTATTGCATTACGGTCAATCTGCTGCAAAAGACTTCTTTAACGTGTTAAAAAGCAAAGATATCACTTTAAAGACTAAGGTGTACCTGAACCAAGCCATGGTATTTTCAATCCCCTCATATGCATGGGAAAGCTGGACAATGAATAAAGACGACTGAAGAATTGATGCCTTTGAATTATGGTGTTGGCAAAGAACACTGAATATACCATGGACTGCAACATACAAATCTGTCATGGAAGTACAGCCAGAATACTCCTTAGAAACGAGGATAGCGAGACTTCATCTCACGTACTTTGAACATGTTATCAGCAGGAACTAGTCCCAGGAGAAGGACGTTATGCTTGGTAAAGTAGAGGGTCAGGGAAAAAGAGGAAGACCCTTAATGAGATGGTCTGACATAGTGGCTGGGACAGTGGGCTCAAGCATTTCAACGATTGTGAGGATGCTGCAGGACTGGGCAGTGTTTCCTTCTGCTGTACATAGGGCAGCTATGAGTTGGAACCGACTCGAGGGCACCTAACAACACAGGTATTGAAAATGGTTTTAATCATTCAATTATAGCCTACATGAAACTATTAGGAAATCACAAGTTCTGGCTCTAAAAAAAGAGTATAAAATTGTATAACTTAGAAGATATTTTTGTTATCATTGAATACTGATATACAGGAGACTGTAATAATAAATGTAGATCTAAAAAGTTCAGGGAGTTAAAACATTTTCTCATTATTTATGTTCATAAAATTACTGAAACTCCTCTTTGTGCCGCCAAGGCTGTGCCTCTGGAATAGCTCAAGAAAACTGTTCCCAACTTTCTCATTGATTAAAAAAGGCTCTCTCTCTTTTATCCAATTCATAAGAATTATTAATAGTAGAAATAAAATAAAATAAAACTTGAAATAGCTAAAATTGTGCATGGTAAAATGTGTTATATTTTTCTGACACTGGAAACTGAAAAATTGGTTAAAAAATTATACTTGGTAGGAAAAAAATAAAAAATTCAAAAGCTATAATTAGTGATATTCCACTTAAGCAAAATCTGGTCAATAAATCATAAATTTACATCAAAAAGATTTGAATTTGATGGGACTATTTTGAGAACAAAACTGAAGCTGGAAAATACTGAAAAAATTAACTATGCAATATCAAGTTTGATCAGTTAGTTAAGTTGGCCTAATGGTATTCATCCCCGATTTTGTTTTCTTGAGAAAAATTCAGCATTGGTATAATTTTAATTATGTTTATGTTCACAGACTTAGCGTCGAAATATATTCAGGGTCCAAGTGTCTTTGTCATCAATCAACAAAATCAAAAAGAACAAATACTTGAAAAGATAACCCTACACCTAGCCTGTCATAATTAAATATCACCTTAGAGAGCTACAAGAGTTGAACGATTGGAGAGCATTCTATGGATGCCCGAGCTGAAAACAATTGGGAATATGGTCACTAAGATGGATCTTATAAGTAGCCTGAGGGAGATGAAAAATATGGTTTGATCCAAAGGGCAGAGGCAAGAAAGCGCACCATCCTTCCCAGGGGTGTTACCAGCATGTCATAGCCAAAGGCTCATTTAGTGGAGTCACTGGCACTAAAGTTGGAAAGAGACATTGAGGTCAGTTGTAGATGGAGTTCTGTGGCCTAACTTTCAGAGTCTATTCCAACTCTCCCCTAGTACACCCCATGGTTTTTAACTAAATTAATCACTTTACACCGGGCACTTTAAGGAAAAAAAATTCACGTGTTGACTTTATGGATGAAAATTAGAAGTATTTATGGCACCAATCACTCAGCCACCCCATTTCCCAACCTGGACCCCAGGTAGAAAACTCTGGTGAGTGCAACCCTGCTTCCCCTTGAACAGGTGTATCTACCATATGTTAATGGCTCCTCCTGGACCAAGACTTCCTCCTGGGTCCTCACCTTTCTAGCCCTGGATGTCCGAGCAGTATCCTAATAACAGGGATGTATCTCCAGCTACAGGGGCCCCAACTTTTTAGCCTGGTCTCAGCTTCTGCCTGTCAGAGCAGAGCTGAGTTTTCAAGACTGTTACATCAGAAGTGTTGGAGAGAAGACGACTTACCTCATTGACCTATTTCCTCTTCAGATTCAGACAGGAAAAAAAAAATTCTAACTACTTTGACTTATTAGTTGCTGTTAGGTGTCATCAAGTCAATTTTCAACTCACAGCAACTCCATGTGACAGAGTAGAACAGAGACTTTTCTTCAAACACTATGAATAATTTCAAGAATATGCAAAAATCAAGAGAAAAGCATAACGAACTCCCATGAACCTGTACTTTATCTTCTATAAGCAACTCATGGCCCACTTCCCTTTTCCCCAGACTTGTATTATTTTGAAGCAAATTTCAGGCATCATAAAATTTCATCTATAAATGTTTTAGTGTGTATCACTAAAAGCAAAGGTCTCCTTTTCCTCTTTTAAATCCTTTTTCTAAACCTCATCAATCAACTTGATGTTTCTTCTGTAGTGTCTAATGTGACTATAATCCCCAACCAGTGAAATTTTTCATTTCAGGTGTTATATTTTTCAATCTTTAAAATTCCACTTGATTCTTTCATATTTTCTATTTCCTTCCTCATCATGTTGTGTTTTCCTTTAAATTCTCGAACATATTGTGTATAACAACTGTTTTAAACTCCTTGACTGCTAATTCCATCCTCTCTGTCATTTCTGGATTAGTTTCAATTGACCAATCTTTCTCCTGGTTATTTATCACATTTTCCTGCAACTTGGTGTGTCTGGTAGTTTGTTTTTTTTTTAACTGAATGATGAACATTTTAAATATTGTATCGAGCATCTGTATTTTGCTTTCTTTAAACAGTTTTTGGCTTTATTCTCACAGACTGTTAAGTTACTTGCAGATCAGTTTGATCTTTTTCAAGCTTTCTTAGAATGAGTATGGAGCTTTACTGTAGGGATTATCTTTACGCTATGGAGACACCTTTCTGGGGTCTCTACTAAATGTCCTGGGTAGTCAATAAGGACTCTCCACTCTGGCTGGTCAGAGTTCAAACATCTCCCCACTCTGGGTGAGCTCTGAGAATTGTTCAGCTTAAAGCTCCCTGGTTAGCCTCTGTGGAGTTTCACTCTATTCTATGCCGCATGACTTGGTATTCAGCAAAAATGTAAAATGATCTCTATGCAAATTTCTGGGGCTTTTTTTTTTTTTTACAAGTACCTCTTTTTCTAGAACTCTGCCACACAACAACATCTAATCACCTCAGCCTCCCTGAGATCCAATGTCTGTCTCTTCAACTCAGAGACTGCCGTGCTCTTGGGATGCCTCTCTGTGCACTGCAGACTGGAACGCACTGCAGGCAGAAAGCCAGCGTAGTCAAAGGCCTACCTTACTTGTTTCCCTTCGCTCCAGCATCACAGATCTGTACTGCCTGTTTCCAGGGTGTGAAAATAGTTGTTTGTCTTAAAATAATTGTTACTTCATTATGGCTGGCAACAGAAATCAGGACTCTTTTTCTAAAACAGAAGAACAAAACTATTATCAAACCTAAAACAAAAATAAATAATAAATTCTCAACATCTTCAAGTATCCAGTCAGTATTCAGATTTCTCTAATTGAAAGAGATAAGCTGAATAAATATCTGCATAGCTTGCTTCCTCTCTTCCTTCAGGTCTCTGTCCAAATTTCACCTTATTAGAGTAGCTGAGCAGGTCAAGAGTATGCCCTCTTATCCCCCCACTCTGATAAGATGAAATTTGAACAGAGACTACAGCAAGAGAGGAAGCAAGTTTCACAAATGCCCAGGTGAAAATCATTTCATGCAGAGAAGCAGTATAGGTTAAAGCCCTGGATTCATGAGCAAGCTTGGCATGTTTGAGGAACAGCAAAGAGACCAGTGTGGCTGGAGTAGCATGAATAAGGCTGAGAGAAGTAGAGAAGAAGTCAGAGGGGTAGGCAGGGTCAGATCAGGCAAGGCCTTGGAGGCCACGCTACAGTTTAGATTTTTACCGACTGTAATGGGAAGCCACTGGAGAGTTTTGGGCAGAAAAGTGACATGATCTGGCTTAAATTTTTAAAGGGTCACTGGTTGCATTGTGGAGTTCCAGGTGGCGCAAACAGTTAAGGCATTTGGCTGCTAACTGAAAGGTGGAGGTCCAAGTCCACCGAGAGGTGCCTTGAAAGAAAGGCCTGGTGATTTACTTCTGAAAACATTAGCCACTGAAAATCCTATGGAGCACCGTTCTACTCTGACACACCTGGGGTTGACATAAGTCAGTTGACTAGATAGCAACTGGTTTTTTGGCTGCTGTATAGAAAATAGGTGCTTGTGGAATGGGCAGAAGTGGGTAGACAAGTTAGGAGGCCACTGCGATAATCCAGACAAAGAAATGGGTAGGTTTGAGGGGGTGGTTGGTGGACACAAATACTAGATATATCTGAAGGTAAAATTAACAAGAGTTACTACTGAACTGTATGTAGCATGTGAGAGAGAGAGAAATCAAAGACAATTCCAAGTGTTTTAGTTCAAGCAATGGTATAATAGAGACCCATTCACTGAGATAGGAAGGACCAGCGTAGGAGCAGTTTGGGAAGGGAGTAGAGATGGAAATCAAGAGCTCAGTTTGAGATATCAGACATCCAAGTGGAGATGTCAGATAGCAACTGGACACACATATCCGGAGTTCAGAGGCAAGGTTGGAGTCAGAGACATAAACGTAAGCATATCAGTGTATTTAAACTAAATTACATGAGATTGCCTCACCTGTGAGCACGGAGAGATGAGCTGAGGTCCAAGCGCTAAGGCACAACAATGTTAAAGGATGGGGAGATGAGAAGTGTCCAGCAAAGGAGGCTGAGGTAAAAGAACCAAGAGAGTAGTGTCCCAGAAGTCAATCAAAGTAAATGTGTCATGTCAAGAGCCAGAAAGTGATCACTTAGGTTGAATGCTGCTGAGGGAACAAATAATGCGAGACCTGAAATCGGACCACTGGCTTTGGAAGCAGAGTTCTTGAGTAGGCAAGACTGGACATGATTCAGCACACAAGTGGAGGACTTAACCTTAGCAGGAACATGAACACTTTATCCATTGTAACAGGAGGGAAGGCAGAGTTAAGGGCACAATGGTAGATGCAGTCTTAAGATCATGTGGAAATCGTTTTCTGATACTGTTTCTATTTTCTCAATGAATCTTGCCCCTGAATACCTTCTGGAGTTCTTTAATTACTTAATAGGGGGAAAAAAGACTTTGAGAGAAAGACTGGTGGTGCTGTGTTCACATGGGAGAAGGTTCTTTGTGCTGGCGCATACTGAAGTCTTGCTCTCTAAGCTCCACTCTCTGCTTAGGCATGGAGAGGCTTGACATGGCATCAGGCCCTTGCTGATGGAGTCTTTGCACTCTATTCCTAGGCACTGCTGGGAAGGGCCTTGTATCAGCCTAAAAACACAACAGCACAGTTCTCTTCTCCTATGGTGTATCATGTCATCAATGCAGTGAGCTGGACAGACTGGTTATAAAAATACTCAACCCATTACTTCTTCATCAGAAGCAGTTCTAGAGCTGAAGGGACTCTTAGGGCCCTAACAAGTCCAACCTGCTCCTTTCAGAGATGGAGAGACTGACCACAGAGATGTGCAGTGCCTTGCTCAGGTCTCCCTGCTTTTTCCCTTCCCACCTCAGGGCCTCAGTGTATTCACAACCCGGGAGCCAGGGAGATCCATTTAAACTATAAATCAGGTCTTGTCACTCTTCCTCTCAGAACCCTCTAATGGCTGAGTGACAGCCAGGGTCATTATAATGGCCTACAAAGCCCTACACCTCTCCCCACACACCCCCATCTCTACGGCCTCATTTCCCACCACCTTCCACCTACTTACTCTGTTTCAGTCCCATGAGCCTTTGGCTTCACACTGTTTCTGCCTCAGAGCCTTTGCTCAAGCTGTTCACTCTTTCTGGAGAGTTCGTTCTCCAGATATGTACAGGACTAACTCCCTCACCTGTTTTAGGTCTTTGCTCAAAAATCTCCTTCTCAAAATGGGGTCTTTTTAAACCACTCCATTTAAAATTGAAAGTCCCCCAGCCAGCCTTCACTGTCCGCCCTCCCATTCCCCTTCTCTAATTAGTCTTTGGAACAGTTAACACCCTCTGACTACTACATGCTTTACTTTGTCTACTCAATTAATATTAATAATACTAATATATTCCTATCAACATACAAATTGCATTCAAGTCTTTTTATTCTGTGTTAAACAGTAGCCCTCTCGCCACACGGCATGTTACAATTTTAATCTTTGCCAAACCTAAATACGAGGGACTAAAGCTAAGACTCAGTGTCTGCCCTCCAAGAGTTAATAATCCTGGGTGGGGTGCGCAGGGTGAGGGAGCAGCTTGATCCTCACATTTTACAGATGTGAAAACTGGTCTTGCCAATGACCTCTTTCAACAGCCACATGGTGTGACAACACTCTAAATTACCTCCCAACCCCATCCGTTGTAGATGTACGTTGTTTCTCTTCCGCCATACAGTTCTGTAGGAAAATCAAACTTGATTAGAAATATATTCTTCCTTCACCAGAGATGACTGACCTGGTTACTAGCAGAATTTTGAGAAAATTCTAGATTGTCAATCCAGGAGATTTAAGACATGTACAAAGGAGGTGGAGGCCAGAAGGCAACTGAGAAGACACGGAGAGGTAAAGGGAAAGCCAGAAGAACACACTACCAGGAAAGCCAAGTGCACAGCATGACTGAGGAAGGAGGGAGGGATTTAAAGAGCACATTTGCTGGTAGACTCCTGTGGTTTGGAAAGCTGCCAGATGAGCTGCTTTGGGGAGGATTAAATGAACCAGAGTCCATCGTGCCTTTCAGCCTGGAGACTTGCCAGCATCAGTTCATGCCACAGGAGCCTATCCTTGTTGCCTGTATTTCAAGCAGAGACTCTAGGGGTATTTCAAAGAGCCTTAGACTAAAGCTTTTCAACTGGCAACTATGGCTCTAAAGATGCTCATCAGAAGACTGTGTAACGGCATTAGTGGTTTCCAGAAAGTCACCAGAGGCTGGGAGGTCGGGAAGCCTCTCCATAATGCATCTCATTTCTCCATCTAGGAATACAATCATTTCATGGAAGACTCTCGGCACCACTGCTGTAGAGAACCTGGCAGTGTTTCCTTAAACAAATACCCCAGCGTTAAAAACTGAACTGGTGGAGTAAGATGCAAATGCCCAGGATAATAAAAAAGTAAATTTAAAGAGCTGGAGAAGAGGAAAGAGCTTGGCAACTGATGTCAGGAAATCCAGTCCTGACTGTGTCCCTTTCTCCCTGGTGGCTTTGCCTCCCTGAATTTCAGTTTTCACATGTGTAAAATTTGAGAATCAAGCTGCTTCCTCACTCACCCAACCTACTTTGAGGGCAGAGGCTGAGTCTTAGCTCCAGTTGCTCACACTTAGGTTTATCCAAGGTTAAACCCGAAAAATCATGTGGCTCGGTTTCTCACCTAATTCATTCTTTTGACGGTTTCTTCATTTATTTAGGTAAGATTTCCAAGCAGACTACCCCGAAAAATTTGCCAAAGTTTCTACCAGCACATCAGACTATGTTGCTGTCCTGCTTAACACCTTCAGGAGTTGCCCAGCTGCTCAGAAGAAACCCCAGACTCCTCAGCACGGCCTAAAGGAAGGCCTTTCATGGTTTAATAGTGCCTATTCACTAGCCTCACCTGCTGCCACTCCCAGCCCCACTCCCTGAGCCTTGAGCCATACCAAGCCCCTGGCAGTTCCATGGAAGGGCCTGCTCCCCCTCACTTCCATAACCATTGCCACCCCCCCACCCCTTCACCTTGCTAGCTCCTGGTTCCTCACCCCAAGTGTCACCTCCTCCATAAATTCATCCCTTCATTCGGTCAACAGGTATATACTGGGCCAGGCACTCAGCTGGGTCCAACGATTATAATGCTGACTGCTCTTAGCCCTGTGCTCCCACTAACAGTCCCCTGGACATTTTTTTACAGCATCCTTCATCTGTAGTACTACTGTTTGTGGATACATCTGTCTGTGGCACCTGACTGAGCTGGCTAGGGAAAGGCTGTCATCTTTTTCTATGTTGTATCCCCAGGATGGTGCCTGATACAGAGTATCACTCAACAATGTTTAAGTGGCTGAGTGAGTTCCTGACCAGTGAAGAGTAACCTTGTGCCTAGGGGAGGGCTGGTAAGAGACAGCACTGTGGAGGAGAGCAAAGGTCCTGGACTGCCAGTGTGGCTTTGGGCAACCTGTCATCTTCATACATGAGTTTTTTAGCCTGCACAGTAGGGACAATTATAGTAGCTATCTATCAGACTATTATGATTTAAAGTTACTAATAGTGCTCAGCATAGGGCCTAGCACCTAGCGGGTGCGCAATATTTGTTAGCTACTATAATTAGAAAAGAGGAGAAGGAGGAACAAAAAGAGGAGCTTTCTTGGGAAATTTTTGAATCTATTAATATCATCTTCCTGCTTGGAAAACAAATGATATCCTGAATGTGTCTGAGGCCCAAGTTTTTTGCAAAGGACCTGCCTCTGAGATCGGTGTTGGGACATTAGGGCTTACGAGTTTAGAACTTCTAGGCAAATCCTCCCTCTGTGAGTTCATGGAAGACCCACGTCCTGGACCAGTCGTGAGAGACTGGCCTGGAAGAACAGACACGCCTCCCAGGAGGTGGCTTGGGAAGAAGTTTGCTTTGTCCCTCAAAAGCTGCTTCGCTGCGGGCCCAAGGACAGTATAGAAGAAGCTCTAGGGGCTTTGGCTGTATAAGGAAAGTGCATATTTTAGTCTCACAGGACTTTAAAGGGGGATCCCTTCTGAATAGCTTCTAAGGCAGAGATGGGAGGGAACCTGTCTTGTGAGGTGTCAAGCTCCATCTCCACAGCCTACAGGCCACTACTCAGAACCTGCCCAAATGAAGCTACTCATTTCCCCCAAGGCTTCCTAGCACTTCCCAGCCTGTTCTTCTGCCAGCCACCCTCATTAATTATCAATGACCTTGTCTCTGGGCTCCAGGCATCCCTGAGTGAAGGAGACTATGCCAGAAGGAGGCTCAAGTGCCCAGCATCCTTATCCTCTGGGCTCTAAACACTCCTTTGACTGGCATGCTGGAGGCAAGAGATCATGGGGCTCAGCTTGGATGTAAAATGTTGAACTACCCTTGACACCTCGGAAGCAGGGGGCCTAATTTCACTCACTAAACTACTTAATGTCACACATTTCTTTTTTCATTAAGCATTCTGCTCAAACACTTGGGCTCATGCTACTTTTTCTTACAGCCTTGAAATAATTTAAGTTAGTTTGGGTGAGTTAACATTTAAAGCTAGAAAGAATGACATAGGCATTTAACCGTGGAGGAAGTGATTTGTAATGCCCAATGAGTAAGCTACTATACTGGTGAGAAAAGTCAGTTTCTGTAAATAATCTGTATTTCAGATTCATAGAGCCTTTATTGCCAGAATTTATGGCAACACCCCAACTCACTCATTTTACAAATGCAGACTGAGGTCCAGAGCAAATCAAGGGACCTCTCCAAGGTCACACAGTCAGTAGGTGGCCAAGATGAAACTTGAACCCAAGGATTCCTGAATCAAGGCCAGTGATGGCGCTAAGGCTACTGCCTGTGATGCTTCTAGTGCCCAGGTAAAAGCAGCTCCACTAAGACATTACCTGTTGCCTTCGAGTTACTTCTGACTCATAGACACCCTACAGGACAGAGCAGAACTGCCCCATAGGGTTTCCAAGGAGCAGCTGGTGGATTCCAACTGCCAACCTTTTGGTTACCCAGCCAAGCTTTTAACCACTGCACCACCAGGGCTCCACTGAAACACTGGGAATTTTAATTTGAGGGTAGAGAGACGCAACAAACATTATTTTTTTCCAGTCTGTGATGGTTTTTCTAACAACAGTTTTTAAATACCTATTTGAATAAGCACAGATGAAAGTACATTAAGAAAATTATTACCTCATTGAGTTACCACCCAATTTTGATAGGGTATGCTAGACAAGTGTGCCTTTGTTAAGGAAAAAAAAAGGGAGGGAGGGCTCTTGTAAATGAACCTGCAATGTTTTAGGGTATTTCCTATTGCAGGGACTGTAACTTGATACAGACATGCTGCTCTTAGGAAACCCTGGTGGTGCAGCGGTTAAGAACTTGGCTGCTAACCAAAAGGTCAGTAGTTTGAATCCACCAGGCACTCCTTGGAAACCCTATGGGCAGTTCTACTCTGTCCTATAGGGTGGTTATGAGTTGGAATTGACTCGACGGCAACGGGTTTGGTTTGGCTTGGTTTGGTTTATGCTGCTCTTGGAGTTTGTTTCATCAAAGTCGTGACTTCTCTAAAACAGCTGCTCTCAAATGACTTTTCTCCTTACAAAAACATTTAGTTACAACTGCTTTCCTTTGATGGGCCATTTTCACTAGAAAAGGAAAATCTCTGATTAAATGAGGCCCTGGGCAGAGGAATGAAGGTGATCAGCTCATCACTCAAATGCAGCCAGATGAGAGCCTGTGACCAAGTCGGCCATATTCTGGCCAGACCCCACAACTGTCTGTCTGCTCCCAGCATCATCCCTGACTCCAGGCTTTTTAGTAGCTGAATCCCCAAAGGCCACTGGATTGTAACGTAGGCATCTGCCAGTGTGCTTGGGCTGGAGGTCTGAGGGAGGGGGAAGAAGGAACACAAGCAAATGCTTGAGGTTATAACTGTTGGGAGACTCTTGGTTGGACATGCTGCACTGGAATATAGGATGTATGGAGACAGCAAGAGACCATGGGAAGGTCTGACAGCCTTGCTTTGGAGTCTGGACTTTATCTTGGGGTTTTGGAAAATACACTGCAGGGGTCTGAAGAGAGAAGTGACCATGATATAAGAGAGAATTCATGAGGTAAAAGGATGGAGTTGAAAACTGAGAGGGCAGGGAAGATCTGAGAGTCAGCCAGAGGAGGATCGGCAGGTCTGGGCTGACAGGGGTGAACCAGTAACAGAGGGGGAGTCCTCGGCAATGGTGGAACGTGAGGTGGGAGGGCTGGGGAGCCAGCTTGGGACATGTGGTGTTCCTGGCACTGTCAGGACATCCGTTTAGAGCAGTCTTTCTGTGAGGTGGAATTAGGCTTTAAGCTCTTAAAAAAATAGGAAGATATTCACCTGTGAGACATTTGCAAAGAGATGAAGGACAAAGCTTCAGGAGTAGATGCACTTACTCAAGGACAGAGGAAAGAATGAGAATGTCAAGAACTTGGAAAATAGCATCCTTTAAGTGATGGGTGAAGGAATGACAGCAACCGAGAAAGCTGAGGAGGACACAATCAGAGTGGCAGGAGTCACCTGGGAAAGCAGGCCACCATGTCAATGCACAGAAGAGAGGGGGAGCGCCAAGAAAGGCTATCAGTGTTAACCCTTAGGGAAATGTGGTCAGTAAGCTGGAACTGTTTCACTAGCCAACCAGTTAGTGATTTTCTTACCACAGTAACTCCCCTAAGTATTTCTGGTTACACAGCATGGTATAACATAGAAAGAACTGGTTCTGCATCAAATTTTGCCAGGTTTGAGTAGTTATAAGACCCTTTCAACCCATTTACAAAATGTTCGAGACCCTTTTCTACACATTAAAAACAAAAAACCGAATCAGTTGCCATGGAGTCAACTCTGACTTAAGGAAACTCCATGAGTCAGAGTAGAATTACGCTCCATACAGTTTTCAATGACTGATTTTTTGGAAGTAGATCACCAGGTCTTTCTTATGAGGCACCTCTGGGTAGACCCAAACCTCCACCTTTTAATTAGCAGCTAAGCACATTAACTGTTTGCACCACCCTGCTTTAAATCCAATTTTATTTCCTGGAGAAGTAGAAAAGGATAGTGGTCAAGAGCATGGACTCTAAGGCCACACCTCTGGGTTCGAATTCCTGCTCTCCTACTTCCTAGCTGGGCACAATACAACCCTCCATGCCTGTGTTTAATTAGCTGTAAAATAAGGATAATTAACAGAATGTACTTCATAGGATTGTTGCAAAGATTTGAGAGTTAACATATATAAAAAACAGTAAGAACAGTGACTAGCACAAATACACTACTCATTGCCATCCAGTCGATTCTGACTCATAGTGACCCTATAGGTCAGAGTAGAACTGCCCTATAAGGTTTCCAAAGCTGTAATCTTTACAGAAACAGACTGCAACATCTTTCTCCTAAAGAGTAGTTGGGGTGTTTGAACTGTCGAGCTTTTGGTTAGCACCCGAGCGCTTAATCATTGGGCCACCAAGGCTCCCTGCCTAGCACAAACAGAGCTCATTTTGTTGTTATTGAATGGTTAAATTTAAATAATCTGAAACAGTTTAGTTTTAATAATCAATGAAGAGAAAGTCTAGAATAGCACTATTCACCAGAAATGTATAGCAAATTACAACTATAAGCCACATCCAAAACCCAAACCTGCTGCAGTCGAGTCAATTCTGATTCATAGCAATTCTATAGGACAGGGCAGAACTGCCCCCATAGGGTTTCCAGGGGGCAGCTAGTGGATTTGAACTGCCAACCTTTTGGTTAGCTCTTAACCACTGTGCCACCATGGCTCCATAAGCCATATATGTAGCTTTAAATTATCCAATAGCCACATTATAAAAAGAAAACAAGTGAAATTAATTTCAATATTTCATTTAATCCAATATATCCAAATGTTATAACTTCAACATGTAACTGCTACAGAAAATATTAATAAGATATTTTGCATTTTTTTCATATTAAGTTTTCAAAATCTGGTGTGTATTTTACACGCATACCAAAAAAAAAAAAAAAAAAAAAACTACCAACCCCTTGCCATCGAGTTGATTCTGACTCATAGCGACCTTATAGGACAGCGTAGAACTGCCCCTGTAGAGTTTCCAAGGAGTGGCTGGTGGATTTGATCTGCCAATCTTTTGGTATAGCACCTCTTAATTCGGACTAGCCATATTCCAAGCGCTTAGTATCCACATATGACTAGTGGGTAGCATATTGGATAGTGCATGTATAAAAGAACACACAACAAACTAATAGCCTAGGCTACCTCACAGGACTGGCTTAAAGGTGGGATGGGGGAACTAGTAACAATTTTTGTTTACATACCTGTATACTATTTAACATGTCGCTGGGTGGCACAAATGGTTTGCACTTGGCTACCAATCGAAAGGTTGGCCGTTCAAACTCACACAGCAGCGCCACAAAAGAAAGACCTGGTGATCAGATTCCATAAAGATTACAGTCAAGATAACCCTATGGAGCAGTTAGTTCTATTCTGTAACATATGGGGTTGCATCAGTCGGAATTAACTTGACCACAACAGGGAGGAGAACACCGTTTATTATGTAAAAATGACCATGTCTTTAAAATCAAATAAAATCTTATATAAGAATAGGAAAAATCTAATATCCTGAAAATAATGCTCACTGAAACAGCCACAGAAATATAAGAGAAAGCAATCTAATGGGGGAGGAAGGCAAGTATTAAAAGAACTGGGTTCTAGGTGATACATGTGACCTTCAGAAAGCCACTACCCATTCTTGGGCCTCAGTTTCCTTCTATTTAATTTAGAACTACGTGATTCCTTAAGACGTTCGAGTTCTTAAAGTATATAAATGTCTGCCGCTGTATTTATCTTACATTGCCTCCAAGAATCTGTCAACGTTATGAGAACTCTCCTCACTTCTGGAGACAGTTTTTCTGGAAGCAGAGAGACAGGTAAAGTGTCTTCTCACAGTTTGAACGTTTCCTGATTTCAAATCTGCCTTTGAAGAAACGTTTCCATTTGCCTCTGGCTATCAGAGATCTAAGCTCCAAAGAGCTTACATTTACATCCGTACCATGGTTCCCTTCATGCCCCTATGTGGTCACAAAACGCCAAAGGAGCCGAAAAATGAGACTCCCTTTTCACTCTCCCACAGGAATGATTTGGTCCGAATGCAAAGAAATCTGGGAGGAGGGGCCGCGGGAGTACGTACTGCACCTGTGGAACCTGCTGGATTTTGGGATGTTGTCCATCTTCGTGGCCTCCTTCACTGCGAGGCTCATGGCCTTTCTTAAGGCCAGCGAAGCGCAGCTGTACGTGGACCAGCACGTGCAGGACGACACGCTGCACAACGTCTCGCTTCCGCCGGAAGTGGCGTATTTCACCTACGGTGCGTCGGAGGGCGGCTTGCCCTGCTCTGGATGATTATGCTTCCAGATGTGGCCCTAAGCGTTTGCTCACTGTAGCAGGTTATCCGGAGGTTGGTTATCTCGACTACCGATTTGGACACCCCCAAAAAGTCCTGGTTCCTGCAATACAACCAGCTGAATAGAACAGGAATTAGTGACGATGAGAAAAAGACCCTTTTGTGTTGGGAAACCAAACCCGTTGCCGTGGAGTCTATTCCGACTCATAGCGACCATATAGGACAGAGTAGAACTGCCCTATCGAGTTTCCAGGGAGCACCTGGTGTATTCCAACTGCCGACCTTTTGGTTAGCAGCCGTAGCACGTAGCCACTACACCACCAGAGTTTCCTTGAGCTAGGTAGGAAACCTTTATTTTGGAAAGACTGTTGGGGGCATTTTGGAAACCATATATATATGGTTTCCAAAGCTGTAATCTTTACAGAAGCAGACTACCACATCTCTCTCCTGCAGAATGGCTGGTCTGTTCAAACCTCTGACCTTTTGGTTAGCATCCGAGCACATAACCATTGTGCCACCAAGGCTCCCTGCCTAGCACAAACAGTGCTCAATTTGTTGATACCCGTATATCCTAAACATATACATATATCTAAATATATATGTATCCTAGGTATATATAGGGAGCCCTGGTGGGCAGTGGTTAAGAGCTCACCTGCTAATCAAAAGGTAGGCAGTTCGAATCCACCAGCCTCTTCTTGGAAACCCTGTGGGGCAGTTCTACTCTGTCCTATAGGGTCGCTGTGAGTCAGAATCGACTCCATGGCAACGGATTTGATTTTTTTTTTCCTGATGTTATATATATAAACTATTGTTGTGGAGTCCATTCCGACTTGTAGTGACCCTGTAGGACAGAGTAGAACTGTCTTATAGGGTTTCCAAGGAGCGGCTGGTGGATCCAAACCCATGGCTGCATACAGACGTATTTATGTGTATATATGTATATATATAATGTCTGATGTGGATCCAGGACACTAAGGGGATGTGTATATACCTATGAATTTTCTTTTCCTGTTGGTTCCCTGTGTTTAGTGCAAAGAGAAGTTCTGCTTTCTCAGTTCAAACGTTTTCTTATGGCTGGATAGATTCTTAGAAGATGCCTTAATGCTTTCAAGCCACACGGCCATACATCTAAGGTAGTAGATGGAAACTTTAGGAGTATTAATAATAGTTATTTTAAAAATATTTATATACATATATATGTTGCCATAAAGTCGATTCTGACTCATGAGTTACAGAGTAGAACTGCTCCATAGGGTTTTTGTGTCTGTAATCTTTACAGAAGCAAACCGCCAGGGTTTTCTTCCACAGCTACGCTAGGTAGGTTGAAGCCACGAACCTTTAGGTTAGCAGACAATCGCAAACCGCTTGTGCCACCCAACCAAAACTCGGTGCCATCGAGTGGAGTCGATTCTGACTCATAGTGACCCTATAGGACAGAGAAGAACTGCCCCACAGCGTTTCCAAGGCTGTAAATCTTTAGGGAAGCAGACTGCCACATCTTTCTCCCTCAGAGCAGCTGATGGGTTCAAACCACTGACCTTTTGGTTAACAGCTGAGCACTTAGCCACTGCACCACCAGGGCTCCTTTAATAATAGTTAGAGCATCTATTTATTAAGGACCTACTATGTGCCAGGAACTGTGTATACATTTTATACACATAAACTCCAATCCTTGCAATGACCCTGCAAAAGAGTCTTTGTTGTTCGTATTTTATAGATAAAGAAACAGGCTTTTATGGCGGGGCTCTTAGTGTTCCCAGAAATACAGGGATTGCCCTCGATATCACAGGATCCTTACCCAACATGAATGAAAATCGTACAGAATGGCATAGTTGTTATGTCCCTAGGCTTTCGAGTTAGAAAGACCTGGATTCAGGTACTAGTTCTATAATTTACTGTGAGACCTTATTTACTTAACTTTTCTGAGCCTCCGTTTTCTCATAGGTAAAATGCGGATAATAATACCTGTGTAAGAACGTTTATTTTGAAGATTAAATAAGACAGTGCATATAAAGAGTTTTGCGCTGTGCTCTGAAAATATTAAATGCTCACTGAATGGTAACAGTTTTTATCACTACCACATCTTAGGTTACTTCCATCCTCAAACACTGTACTTTCTTTACTGAAAGAGAAAGATTAAGGGGAGAGAGTGCAGTAGATAGTGATAATAGCAATAAATAGTAGCTGGACACTTAATAAACCCTCATTAATGTGCTTCTTAATGGAAGCTGCTGTATCATTAAGAATTTGTGTATCAAATGTCCCTGTTAGAAGAAACCACGTGGCTCCTGTGACCACAAAATCTTCATGGTCAGGTATAGAAGTGATCTGCAAAAGTTGGTAAGTCAACATTTTATAACGCAGATTGTATTACATGTGCATATGGCAGGGAAACTGCCATGGAGAAATGGGGAATCCTGTAACATTACAAATCATTACTCCCTCATTTGTTGGTTAAGCAAATTCAGACTTTCTGAAAGCAAAATGGGCTCATATGTTTTTCTCTCTCATTACTGACGGTTCATCAGGATGGCACATGATTGCCCTTGCTTATGGTTCATGCTGTGCCCTTGGAAATCTCATTTTGAAACTCTCGGTGTGCGCTTTGTGCTACAGTTGCAGGTGAAGAGCGCCCTCTTGTGGGCATCACAACAGTGGTTCCTTTCAACCTTTACAGCACCAAGTGCGCAGACACCAAATTTTCAGGTTGATGAAAGGAGGATTTTTCTCATGGGAACATATCCAAGAAGAAAATCCTTTCGTCTGAATCATCACAGGGAAGTTTGCTTTATACCCATAACAACTCTTACAAGCTCATCCAAGTAGAATATTTTTCACCAAAGGCTCTGACCTGGTCACCAGGGCCCAATGACAGCTAAATCTGCCTTAATAGATTATAGGAGTGGCTTTTATTATAACAGCTGAGATTTAAGATGGTAAATTATAGGGGGATGAAGAAAGAATTCCCTTTTGGTATCTGTTTGAAGAAGCCAAGTCCTATTTCATGTTATCTGAAAGTGTCATTTGTCCACAGAAGGCGACAGATATATTGGAAAACACATCATTTGTTCTCCTCACTTGTCTTTCATGGACTTCTGAGTTATGAGCCTTGATGAGACCAGTATAGAGTCTATAATATTATTATATTTCCAAGTGTAATTTAGAGTTCACTATGTGAAACACTGGGGCAAATAGAGGCCTGGCTTCCCTTACTAAATGTTTCTTAGTGCTCATTATTATTATAATTAATAGAGTCTAGCTTTAAAAATAAAGAAGAAAATTCTTCCTTGTCCATCTCCCTTGGGATGCCAAGAATTGCTATGTAATATTCTTGCTCTCTGCATTTACCAGGCTCTGAAAAGGACCCCATACCCCAAATCTAATCTTCAAAATGGCAATAATAATATCTACTCTACAGGACTGTTATGAAAATTACAGCTAATGTAAGTGTAAGGGCTAATTTAGGTTTTTCAATGTTTCTCAATTAAGTTTCACTCAGCATTTCTCAACAGGGAAACTATTGGCTTTTCAGCAGGGCAATTTTCGTGGTGTGGGTCTGTCTGGAGCATTGCAAGACATTAGCCTCCCAGTAGTATCCCTACCCAGTCACTGTGACAACCACCGACACCCACGTACACTTTTCCCAGGAGGGAGGGGCTGCCCTCACTTGAGAATCACTCTCTCTCCTGACACAGAGTAGACAGCTGGTTAATAATAGATGCTGCTGCTTGTACCATCAGAACTGCAGTAGGAACACTTTGTAGGTTTGCTTTGTTGTAGGAATACCCCCAGAGCAGCTCAGGCCCTCACTGCTGACTACAAGCAGAGTCTCCCTAGCCCAGGACAGTCCCAGGACACTTGCTCACGTAGAGCAAGGCTGTCCTGACAAACCTGGCTGAGTGGTTACCACTTTGGGGGCCTTAGCTCAATAGTGAGCAGCTCTCCTAGACATATACTGGCTGAGGAACAAACCCCAAGAGCATTTTCTCAGCCAAGACCCCTCGGATTCCTGGTCCCCGTGAGCTCACTTGATCCGATCTGGGCCTAGTCTCTGAACTTGTGGTTAAGATTACATTCAGTCATTGAACAAACATTTGTCAGCACCTAATGTGCCACACCCTGTGCTAAGCTCTTTACATACATGATTTCATTTCATCCTCATCACAGCCCTGTGAGGTTGATATTATCCCCAATTTATAGATGAGGGAAAGGAGGCTCAAAAAGGTTAACTGACTTGCTCATAGTCATACAGCCAGTGAGTGGAAAGGCCACCTTCAACCTCAGGTCTGTGACTCCAGATCCATGCTCCTCCCCACCACCTCCTTGCGCTATTTCTCCAGTGAATGGTCTGCTTGTGGAGCTCAAACACTGGTAAGGAGGACGGAGTAGCAAGCAGTGTATTAAGTTCCATGACGGGTGTGGACAGGAAACTGTGGGAGCACAGAGGAGAATGGGGAACCAGCTTCAGCCCGTGGGTGTCACAGAAGCCTTCCTGAAAGAGATGACACTTGGGTAGTCTTAAAGGAAGATCAGGAATGAAGCAGACCTTGAAATGAGGGAAGGGTGTTCCTGGTAGATGGGCCAGCACATGCCAAGAGGGAGGGTGGCACCTTCAGTGTACTGGGATTAATTTAAGGACAAGGGCAAAAATGGCAAGTGATGAGGTTGGAACAAGCTTCTCTTCCAGAGCAGACCCTGTCCCCCAGTGAGTAACCCAGTTTGTTTTCTTTTAGCCAGGGACAAGTGGTGGCCTTCAGACCCTCAGATCATATCAGAAGGGCTGTATGCGATAGCTGTCGTGCTGAGCTTCTCTCGAATTGCATACATCCTGCCAGCCAACGAGAGTTTTGGGCCCCTGCAGATCTCCCTGGGGAGAACCGTGAAAGATATCTTCAAGTTCATGGTTATTTTCATCATGGTATTTGTGGCCTTCATGATCGGGATGTTCAACCTGTACTCCTACTACCGAGGTGCGAAGTACAACCCAGCGTTTACAACGTGAGTATCCCACGGGTCTTTCTGGGCCTCTTGACTCCTTGGGAATCTCTTGTAGGTAGCTTCATAAAGACTCAGATCTCCTTGGCATTCCTCAAGGTTAAAGGTAACTTTATTCAAAGTGGTCTAGAGTTCAGGTTCCGAAGTTGGAAGAACAGAAGAGTTGGCTTAAATCCTCATTTTGCTACTTACATGCTGTGTGAACATGATACTGTTCCTTACCTCCTTAACAGAGTTCCTTATCTCTAAGCCTTAGTTTCCTCATCTTTAAAATGGGGATAATAATAGTGCCTACTTCATAGGGATAATATGAGGATTCAAATACATGATAGACCTGCCTTACAGAAAATTTGCAATAAATGGAAGGAAATGTTGTGGTTACTACTATTATTGCCGTACTCTGTGTTCTCTAGAAAACAGAGGCTGCCAGACAAAACTTTTATGCCAGCACTTTAGGTGGGTGAGAGTGTTGCAATCTTCGGCAGATAAGACTGAGAGAAAAAAGAATTTGAGGCATGGGAGAAGAGAAAGCAGTAGAAAGTACGTCACTGACCTGGCCACAGTCTACCAGAATACACAGCTGGGACGTGAGGGACTTCTCTGGGAAGACCATATGGAAATACCACATCTCAGAATAGCCCATCAGGGGGAGAAATATATCTGCCATGATAGGAGAATTTATCTGTCAGATCTTTCCCATCTGCTGCTTCTAGTTAGTCAAATTCAGCCACAGGACATTAACTCACTCACCCACGCTTCCAGGCAGCCCCTGGATTCACTGTATCCACACAGCTCGGGAGGTAAATCTGCAAGTAGGGGCAGGGCAGCAGCTCTTTGTGCCTGGCTGGCCAAGCCAGTGCCCATGCGTGGGCATCAAACGAGGCCTGCAGCATCGGGGGGCCTCAACAGCAACGGGGGTCCCAGGCCAGGAGGCACGAGGCATGTGGTGTGAAGTGTGAGTCTACCAACCTTGGGGCCCAGAGGTAGCTGCTACAGGGCTCCAGCTGGCCAAGCAGGCAGAGCAGCACAATGATGCAGCCTCCACCATGAAGGTAGAGACAGAGCTCCCTGAACCTATCTGCACGAAGATGCAAGCCTTCCCCCTGTGGTAGATGCCAGATGATCCCTTGTACAGTCATCAGTAGTACTGAGCAATGGTATATAGTGGAAGAGTCTGGCAGAC
This sequence comes from Trichechus manatus latirostris, assembly GCF_000243295.1. Taxonomy (NCBI): domain Eukaryota; kingdom Metazoa; phylum Chordata; class Mammalia; order Sirenia; family Trichechidae; genus Trichechus; species Trichechus manatus. Next base: position 1,954,668 of record NW_004444063.1, read on the forward strand.
TTGAGTTTATGTCCTGGCCCAGGCATTTTCTGGCTGATGACCTTAAGCCAACTCACCTGGTTTTTATCTAAGCCTCTGTGATCTTATCTGTAAAATGGGAATTATACTTCCCATCTTATTCGTAAGTACTTTCATGAATAAATGAGGTAGTTTATGTAATGTGCCTGAAATACAGAAGTGTTTTCAGTCTAGGTTCTTACCCAGGCCCAGAACTTCACCCTGCCTTCATCAAGCCCCTGCGCAGGATCTTGAGAGCCGGAAAGCTCGGGAAGGAGAGCCAAGTCTCCAGCCACAAGCACAGAAGCTGGGACCAACAAGGCTAAGCACTTCCTGACATTTGTCCTCAGGAATCCCTGAGTGGCCTGGAATTTAAGTTCTCCAGCCAGTGGAAATGGCTCTGAGCCTCAGCCAGGCACACTTCCACCTTGCACCAGGGCCTCACCTTACCCTTCTTCTGGAGAAATCAACCATCAAGGGAAGATTCTTGTCTCTAAGAACCCAGAACAAGTGCAGTGAACCCCTAGCCACTCAGCTTAAAACTATGGGCTAGGCTGCCTCACCCAGCTAAAACTACCTGGAAACAGGAACCCTGGAGCTGCTGACTTGCAGAAGCTGTTACTCTCTGAGAAAAAGCAAATGTGGTTTGTGTATCCACAGAGAACAAGTGCCTGACTCAGCACTGAAAAATTCCCCTGAGGGGTGTCTGGTTCTGCCTCTCAGCTCCAGGCTGCACTGGAACCTCAGCACCCCAGAGGCATAGTGAGGGTAAATGAGCACCCAGGGCAATCTCTTAAGTTTTGAGTAACCCAGCCTCATTGAGGGGCAGGGATAGTTTGCCCCACGGCCAGCCTCCTATGGCATCCTCTTGGACTTGCACCCAGGGGCAAATACCCACCTCTAGTTTATATCCTCATTACTCCTCTGCAGCACCCCATGAGTCACAGACAAGGTTTCAGTCTGAGTCCATCTCCCACCTCCTACTGGCTATGTGGGCTTGGGAAAGTATTTAGACTCCCTGGACCTCAGTGTCCCTAGGTCTAAAATGAGGGTACTGAGAGAGCCAATCTCACAAGCTTGTGAAGATCCAGTAAGAAGAAACATAATAGGATCAAATACAGTGCTTGGCATACAATAAATGGTAGTGATCATAGTGGAGACAGTGAACAAGAGTGACAAGGACAAACTGCAAGAAAAGACAACGGGTACTGATTTGGCTCTATAGGACCCTTTCTGGGCAGTGGCCTAGCTTTCAAACTGTCTACTAGCTCAGGCCAAGTGCAAAATTGAATCAGTTGGACTACATGGTATCAATCCAGTGCCCAGTGATTAACTGTTGAAGGAATGGAGTAAGCTTGAATTACCCAAAAACAAATTTTCTCTAGATCTGCTGGAGGTGAATCTGAATGTATTGACTCAGGATGGGATGCATTGATGCTGAACATGGAAGAGATGTCAGCCAGTTAACAAAGGCACTGATTCTCTGTGGTCAGGCCCTAATGTCCCTCCTGTGTGTCCAGTCTAGCATGGTACCTTACACAGGATTTGCTCACTAAATGCTTCATGAGCGAGAATGAGGGAATGAATAGGAGAATGAAGCCGTAGATTGGGAATCTGAGGATGAGGACCTCTCTCCCATTTCTCCTGCCCTGGGTCTTCTGTGCAGTCCCTCTTCCCTACCCTTAAAGGGAACCTGGATTACCCACCCACAGTCCTCAGAAGGCCAGTGCCACCACACAAGGAAAATGAAGAAGGTCATGTCTTGAGAGCAGGATGGACCTGGCCACAATACCCAGCTAGATGCACGACAGTTAACCTTATAGAGGGAGCAAGGCAGGTGCCTGGGCTGGGGTCTTTGGGATCAGGAAGTCATGGGAACAGGCAAAAGCAAGAAAAAAGGGCAAAGCAATTGGCTGCTCCCACGTGCTAGGAAACCAAATGAAGAGTTTCTAGACATGAGAGATCCAACCTAAGAGAACCCCAGGCCCTCCAGGATGGGGAGGGGGAGAAAGGGTGTGGAGGCGGCAAGTGCAGTAAAGAAAGGACAGGATATTTATCGCATTGGCAGTTCCTGAAATGGGCTGTGCAGCTGTGAATAGAATTTGATTGAACAGGAACAGTCAATGGAGCAGTGAAGTGGAGAGGAAAGAATGGATTTTTATAAATGTCATCTTTTACCTTTTGACTGCTCTCTGGAGCATGTCACCCCCAAGAGATCTACACTGATAATAAAAAGGCCACATGAGGATAGCTGAGATTCACACCTGAGGGGCCTCAGAGCTGTTCTCTGTGCCATTTATGCTGATGGTGAAGTCGAATGACCCCAGACCCCGCCGAGGTGATGGTTTGCTCCAGAGCATCCTTCCCCAGCCACCCTGCCTAGTCCGGGATCTTCCCTTTGGTCTACCCACAAGTGGCCGTTTCGCTGTAGAATTTTGAGCTTGAAGGATAAGACAGGGGCCCGCTCATCTGTTGCTATAGAGTCAGAAGGTGCAATCCTGCAGAAGGGAAATTTGTGCTGGAGCACACTGAAGGTAACCTCCCCCGCACCTATGATGCCTGAACCCCACCGCTGCTGTATTCGGGGGCAGCGTGACTTTCTAAAGGCTGTTTGGAGTCCACTTTGAAAATCAGCTGTTAGGAACCTGAGAGAGCTTTCTCATAAGAGCCCTGCTTGCCCCAGGGGTGTGGTGCCCTGGCTAGCTCTCAAAAGCCAGCCCCACCCAAGTCCTCCTGAGTTACAGTGCTTCCCAAAGGGAAGGGGCAGGACATTCTGGTACAAAAGAAAAGAGGAAAAGAAAAATGTTTCCTTTATTTCTAGAATAAGCATACTCCAAATGAGTTATGTTCGGGGGTAGCTAACAATAATAGTAATTATTCTTATAGCTACCATTTTCTTAGTACTTACCATGTGCCAGGGTGTGGTACTTAGGATGTGGTAGGAGCTCTACTAAGCATTTGCATGTTTTCTCATTTAACTTTACAAGACTCTACCAAGGATTACAGTCCATTTTACAGATAAGAAAACCCAGAGATAAAGTAAGTTTCCTGAAGTCACCCAGCAAGTGAGAAAGGGCAGAGGGAGATTCAAACCCTGTTCTGTCACAGTCTGTGCTGGTGATGAAAAAGGCCAGGTTTGTCTGTGGCCTCTACCACCTACAGGCTTCCCACCCTCAACCAAGCCCTGCCCTAACCCCCAGTGTGCTCCAGTTTCGAAATCACATACTTACCTCCTCACCTGCAAATTCTCATCTCCTCCATCCAACAGACCCAGTGAGGGGGTTAGGAGAAAATAGGCAGATTGAGCTAACTCATCCCAAGGTGTGCAGAGACAGCCTTAATTGAGATGAGTGGGTCTCAAACTACACCAGAATCACCTGGGAAGGTGGCTAAACTTTGTGACTTCCCAGACCCCACCCCTTAAAGGGTCTAATTACAGTAAAAAAAAAAAAAAAAAAAAACACTGCCATCTAGATTCCAACTCATAGCGACCCTATAGGACAGAGTAGAACTGCCCCATAGGGTTTCCAAGGAGCACCCGGTAGATTCGAACGCCAACCTTTTCGTTAGCAGCCAAACTCTTAACCACTGTGCCACCAGGGTTAGTTGCCCAGAAATCTGCACTTAACAAGGTACTGAGACCCCTTGCCGTCGAGTTGATTCCGACCCATAGCGACCCTGTAGGACAGAATAGAACTGCCAAGGAGCTGCTGGTGGATTTGAACTGCCAACGTTTTGGTAAGCAGCCATAGCAGTTAACCACTGTGCCACCAGGGCCACTGGGTGGTTCTAATACAGGCAGTCTTGGGACCACTCGGTGAGAAACACTGATCTGGTACAACCTCATCATTAACTGGGTGGGAGACTGAGGCCATTCACTCTCAACTGTGCATTTCTGAAGAAAAATTTTAGAAAGAGGCTTGTTAACCTAAGTGAGCATCTTATTGGTAGAATCTCAGGCCCTGTGCAGGAAGATCTTTTTAAGCCCAAATCACTGAATAGGTAGCTACATTCAGCAAGGAAGGAGTGAGCCCTGGGGTCAGAGCCTATGAGCAGTTCCCAATTTTTCAGCCCTCTTCCACTTTAGCATCAAGGTTTCTCTCAAAGGCCTGGGTTATTTTTCACAGCCACTTCTGTGTCGGGCTGGTGAAGGGGAGGGGCAGGGGCGTGTGTGCATGGGGCATTGGGCGGTGAGCTGGGCCTGTCTGGGCACAGCAGATAGTATACCTGCTGGCAGCTCATTATCTCCCAGCCACTTCTGTTAGAACCTGCAAACAATCAAGGGGAAGGAAGGAAAGGTGTTTAGACAAGTTTTATGCTCTCGGGGTTCAAAATCAAAGTATCCCAAGATGTGGGTGAGGAAGTAGGGACAAAACTGCCTGCGAATGCACTCTCCTTAAGAAAGTCTTTAAAAAAAGTTTTCCATTCAACTGTTTGGAATTTGTTCTGATTGGGAACGTATCTTTGATTTTATCATGGAAGTCAGTGGACAAAAAGGACTTGCTTTTTGGAGGTTTGTTTTATAGTCACTTTCACTGACATACACATATTCCATAAACCAAGGACTTAGGCTTAGAGCTTATATGGAAACTTTGGGGTCCTGGCACTCTGGTTACAGGGTTAGAAAAAGACAAAAAGTCCTTGGCTCATATATGTAATACAGCTGGTGAGAATGGATAGAAAAAGGGTGGCATTCTCTCTTCTCTAGTGTTGACTATGGCAAGATGGGGACATGGAGAAGAGTGAGAGGGGCTGGGGACAGTAAGGGGGCCCAGAGCAGGGAAATGAAGACCTCTCCAACACAACCCATGGGCTCCTGGCCTTCTCTTTGAGTTAAGTTGGCTTCCCCTCCACATAATTCTGGTTGGAGATTAAATGCAGGCTGTGTTTCTTAAAAGATGATCCTGGCTGATCTTTTCTATAGAATACTGAGGAGTCAGCTTCATAGCATAGCTGGGTTGAGATTTTTCTAATCAAAAATAATACCTCTCCTAAGGTTGTTCTGTCTCCCCAGGAATCATTTTTAATGGAAGGAGCTTTAGCAGTGCAAGGCAAAATTAGAAGCTTCTATTTTCCATGACAGTTATGGAAAATTCCCAAACTGTATAAAGGAAGGGATGCATATGCCTACCAGGAGCAGGAGGCACTGATTCCACTCCACCCAGATCATCTGAGCCATAGAAAAGCCAGCTTCTCCTTCCAGCAATCCTGGACTAGGCACTGGGGCCAAAGAAGAGGCTTTTCAAGACTCTATCCCCACATATCCCACCCCACCCCGGGACTGCTGAACTTAGGGAGTGGCAGTGGAGATAGAGAATGGGAGATGGTGAAGAGATACTTAGGAGGTAGAATGGATGAGATGTGGTGACTGACTGAATGTGGAGTATCCAAGTAAAAAAACAAAAAAAACCAAACCCATTGCCATCGAGTTGATTCAGACTCATAGCGACTCCTTAGGACAGAGTAGAACTGCCCCGTAGGGTTTCTAAGGAGCTGCTGGTGGATTTGAATTGCAGACCTTTTGGTTAGCAGCTGAGCTCTTTAACCACTATGCCACTTTAACCACTGTGCCACTTTTTTACAATAGTTAAAAAGACTTGAGACTTCCCTGCCCAAGGAAAAGAAAGGGAGACAGCTGGATGGACTATACAGGCTCAGAGACATCCAGGAGGGAGCAGTGACCCAGAGGGGCCTCTTGACACCAAAGTGCTGTACCCCTAGAAAGGATCTGGGTACAGAGGAGGCCCTGCTGAGGACAGCCAAGGTGGCGTTGTGTTGCATGCCCTTGTAAAACTCACCATAACCAAGAGCCTGTTAAGACAAACCAGGAAAGGCCACCTTGGGAGACTGTCATTGTTTGTGTGTGCAGAGTATGCTGACTGTGTTTGCAGGTGGGGAACGTGGAGTCAGCCTCCTGGACTTCACAGAACCCATTTTCCCAGGACCCTGGGTCAGAGTTGAAATATGGGCATCTCTGACACAGAAGCTCCACAAGGCTGAATTTTATCCTCATATTTTATTTATCATGTTTTGAAAATTATAATCTCTGCCTTTCCTCTTAAAAGGGCAAGCCAGACATACAGGTGTTTAGGGGAAAGAGAGAGCTTGTTATCCCATTTTCACATGGAGAAAGTAGCCCCAAGAGGTTCAGAGGCTTGATGGAGGAGTCAGTAGAGGTCAGTGGTGGGGCTCGCATCAGGCTCAGTGAGGCTGGATATCTGGAAATGACCTTCATGTGTATAAAGAAAAAAAAATAGTTTGGGTCTAATATTATTTCATATCTTTACATAACTCTCCAATAAGTGATAAAAATATAGACCTTTTCCCAGACTACTTTAGAAGAATAATTAAGCCTATTAGCACAGACACTCTACTATCATGCAGTGTTTATTTACGCTCTCTCCCCCTGTCTATTCATGGAATCAATTTTAAAAGCCTGATGCCTCTGAGCCTCTGGAACTGGCTAAGAGCCCACATAGTGTTGAGGAAAAAGCTTTCATGAGACATAGAAAATGTGACTAACTCTCTTTTGGAAGGTGTCTGCATAGCACCCCAAGTCCATCTTGTTCTCAGGCTGACCACAGCTATCTTAAAGGGAAAAAATCCTTACCTTTTGATTCACTGAAACTCAATTCGAGGACCAACATAAGGCTTAAACTACATCATTCCTGTAAGTGACAGAGTGACAGGAAGCTGGACTGCCCAGGGTCTGCTCTAGAGATAATATTGGAAGAGACAGTTCTTAGGCAGGTGTGAGGCAAGCTAGGTAAGACCAAGTCTCCAAATCATCTCGTGCCTCAGTTTCCCAAAATTCAGTCATTCACTGGCAAGAATGTTTACCGAGTCCCTGCTGTTCTGGGCACTGAGGACAGAGCAGTGAGCAGCAAGTCAGCAGGCCCTGCCCTCAGAGAGCTCACATTCCAAAGGGGCAAAGAGGCAAAAAAAAAAAAAAGGATAAATAAAAAACAAATAGACAAATAAGATTATTATAGTTTAAGTTCTGAGGGCTAGAAAAGAAATAAAAATACTGTACACAGAGTAATTAGGGGAATGCCTCCTTCAGGCAGGGCAGGCAGAGAAGGCCTCTCTGAGCTTGTGCCAATAAACCTAAAATCTAAGGAATCAGGACCCACCATGTGAAAAGGAGGGAGGAGGTCATTCCAGGCAGAAAGATGAGCAAGATGCAATGGTCCAAAAGCAGGGAAGATCCTGGCCAGGGTGGCTGGGGCCCAGAGCAGTGAGTGAGGGGCTGCATGAGCTGGGAGGAGCCCGATTACACAGGGAACTGAGAGCTTTAGATAGGTGACTGCCTTTGATTGTTAACTGTGTGGAAAGCCACTAAAGGAGAATGGCATGATGTGGTTTGTATTTTTAAATGGTTATTCTGAGAATTGATTGTAGGGTGTGAGACTCTTTCAGTGTGATGCTGGAGTTTATTACAGTTTAAAAAATAACAAACCAAAAAAAAACTTGGAATTCATTTTGTATTACTGGTATTCTAATAAATTAAAAAAGTAACTTTTATTGCATATTTGGTAACGGCCGGGCAGTATTTTGTGCACTTTACAAGCACTCTGTTACCTCATTTAATCCTCATCACAACCCTATGAAGTAGGGATTGTTATTTTCCCATTTTACAGGTAGGGGAAGAGGCATGAGAGGCTAAGTTATTTAGCCAAAAGCTTACATTCAGCCCCAGGTTTGCCTGACTGCAGAACCTGTACTCTGAGCACAACACTAGAGCCCTACCTCAATGCTAGGCTCAGGGAACAGGAAATCAGAATGTACATCAGGGATTCATTTATTCAACAGCCATTGAACTTATTGAGCACCTTCTGTGTACCAGACTCTGTACTAGGTTTGGGGTTTCAAGGGTGAAGAAGACACAGCTTCTGCCCTCATGGAGCTCCAGGCTCCTAGGAGTATAGACTGACCTCAGTGTAAGTAAGTCCGGATTGGACAGGCTTTACGCATTCCAGTTCTTTGACATTGATTCTGGGTTCAGACAGACTCCTCTACTTCTGCATTGTCTATATCAAAGTCCTTATTTAGAACGCAAGGTAGAGTCAAGAGGTGATTCAGAGCACAGAACTTGCAGGGGATACTATGGCAGGGGTGCAGTTCAGACTTCCTCAGGCATTTGACTATCTCCCCTGACCTTCCTCAAGCCTGGTCCAACTGCTTTCCAGCTCTGAGTCTGGACATTAGTATCACAGCCCTCTGATAGGATCTTTCTCCATTCCAAACACCTTCCTCCATCATCCCAGCTTGAAAGGCAGCCAGGCCATTGTTTCTGCTTTGAACTCTAGCGCAGCACCAGCTATTGTATTCTGAACTTGAGAAACAGCCTTTCACGATCCAACCCTCCTGTTTAATTTTAGCCTGCTCTGTGCAGCCGGCTATGTGCAGATTTGAGTAGATAACTGAACTTAACTGTTCAGTGGTGCAGGGTGGGAGTCATCGCATTCTGAAGAGGCAGCAATTCTCCTAACCATCACCCCAAACCCTCGCCTTGTTGATCAGTTTGTTCTCTGAGGCCCATACACAACTGCCTCTTCAGGCAACCTGTTATTAAAGTCCTATTATCCGGGCAAGACAGACCTGGTAGAGAACTGATTACCTACCTCGTCCCTGTTTTCTGCATGACAAATCAGCCCAAACCTTCTCCCCCGCACACGCCCCCACCCAGTAAGAGGAGGTTGAATCATGGTCTATTCACCGTCACTCACAGGTACTTTTTCTCTTTTACTTCATTAGGAGCACTTCTTGTGCTGGGGTGGCCTATTGACTAAACCTCAGTCCCTTCCACTGCAAGCCAAGAGGTGAATATAGAAAGACAGCTTGGGCTGGTGAAATCAGAAAGAGGATTTGCTTGAAAACAAGGGCTTGTGATCATCTCTGCAGTTAGAAAAGAAAATGAGGCTTGCTCAGGAAAGTCAATATGCAGCTGAATTATGAACTCCCTTCAGCCCTGCATGGAGGGCACCTGAGGGGTTCATGGAGCTGTTTGTGCTCCGGAGTAAGGCAGAGGCACCCCTGCTTACAGTCTCGTAGCTGTCTTCTCACCTTACTGGACTTGCTTTTAGAGTGGGACCTCCACCAGCACAGAAATATGTTTGTTCTGGGCACCAGTCTATTATCAGCATCTGGTACAGTGCCTGGCAAATAGCAACAGTTCAGTAAATATTTGGCAAATAAATTAACAAAAATAGTAGCTACCAATTATTGATCTCTTACTATTACTTTATATGGTTGCTCATTTAATTTTCCTAACAACTCAACAAAGCAGGAACCATTATCCCCATTTCATATGAGCAAATGAGACTTAAACGGGTTTTGTAACGCCCAAGCTCACACAGCCAGGACGTGGTGGAGCTGGGATTTGAATCCAGGTTTGTGCCTTTGTTCACGTTACTCATCTTTTCTGTCTCTGTGAAGCCTCCTGGAATTGAACAACGGAAGGAATCTGTGGTAAACTCTGTAGCTGCCCAGTGGTGGTGGTGGGGAGATGTGGAGCCAATGGCTGCCTTTCCTATCAGTTAAGAACCTCAAACTTAGCGTTATCACCAGCTAGTTGACAGTGGGGGCTGTTTATGAGACAAGTAGTTTCAGTATTAACTAAGCCAACTCCATGCTACTTTCTTCCTGAAAGACAACCCTAGACTTACCTAGTGACTGGCGTGCTGTCCCGTGCTTTGGGTCCCACAGCTCCTGGATATTGTCAGTGACGGTTAATACATGACTCAGAGGATATCATGACCTCATAGGACATTGGCGGCAGCTCCAATGCCCAAGCCCTTGGGATCTGTAATGTGCTGTTAGCTCCTTTCCAAGGCCAGCATTCTCTCTAAGAATATATTGTTGCAGGCCTCCAAAATCAATTTAACACAATTCTGTTCCCACTCAGGGCAGTGAGGCCAAGTTTAATTTATTTCCTGCCACATATTAAACCAGAAGATGACACCAGTGTGCCATCTAAAGCTAATTATGAAGCTCTTGTCACCATAAAAAGCATCAAGTTTTCATTGAAGTATTTTTTCCTATTAAGATGTCTGTATTTTCATATTGGTTTATAAGAGCTCTTTATGTAAGAAAGATATCAACCCATTGTCTGTTATTCATGTTGTGAACACTTTTTTCTTAACTTGGTCTTTTGTTTTATATGTTTACTTATTGTGTTTTATTGATGTATGTGATTTTAAAAGGTCAAATATCTTAATATTTTCCTTTGTAATTTCTGAAAGCTTCCCCAGCCAAGATTATATAAATATTTAAAACCAAAAAAACCCATTGCTGTTGAGTCAATTCCAACCCATAGTGACCCTACAGGACAAAGTAGAATGGTCCCATAGCATTTCCAAGGAGCAGCTGGTGGAGTCAAACTGCCAGCCTTTTTGATTATCAGCTGTAGCACTTAACCACTGTGCCACCAGGGCTCCATATAAATATTTACCAATATGTTATTCAAGTTTTTTGATTATGTAATCTTTTTTAACATTTAACTCTTCAATTCTGTTCGGATTTTACTTAGTTCCATGGCTTGAGCAATGGATAAAATATTGTATTGCTTACCATTTGGCCCAACTAATTGGGCATAAATGAGCCAGTAAGTTCCCCTCTAACAAAAAACAACCCCAGCAACAAAATTAGTCTATTTAGTTAGTCCATTAAATGTTCATGTCAAGAGTGGTGGATACAAATGAAAGACTCAAGAGATCCAATGGTGAATCTGAGCCAAATGACCCATCTTTTATTTCAAGGAGGACTTCGTAACCTCAACTCATTTTGCCCAATTAAAAAAGGATGCAAAGGCTACAGACACTGTCCCTAATGAGCTTAGAAGAGATTGTCAGAAATGCATAGTTTGGCTAAGACTTCTGCCCAGTTTGGTGCGGTGGGTTATTGCTCTGTAGGGGGAAGCTTTCACTATGGCAATCCTGGTGAGTCAGGGCCTCTTGTGATTAGATTTTCCTGGAGATTGTGGCCAAGTTCAAGTTCGGAGGTTAATCCTTAAGCTATAGAATAGAAATAAAATACGTGTACAGTAACGAAGATTGACTTACACACAATAAATTGAACAGATCAGCATTCCAAGCCAAGTTAATTGTTCTCAGCAGGGGGTCAGGGCCAGAGATATCGTTTGTTGGTCGAGTGGATGAGGGGCTAAGGGATAGATTTAGGGCTTGATAAATATTCTTATACTGAAACACACACTGCTTAATAGGCCAGCTCTGTCTCATTCAAATTATTGACATAGAATACCTAAGTGAAGGCACCAAACATAAATCAGAGCTCAGTAGAAAAAATTCATAGCAAGAAACAAAAGAGAAAAATATATACATATGTAGCATCTGGGCCCATTTTCCCTGACCAAAATTCAGAAGGTTTTCCCTGATCATGTTCTGTAATTGTTGCTCTCCATTCAGAGTCAGCGAAAGGTTTGTGAATTTTTCCAAGGTAAGAAAACAACAACAACAAAAAAAAAAAACCAAATCCATTGCTGTCAAGTCTATTCTGACTCACAGTGACCGTATAGGACAGAGTAGAACTGCCCCAGAGGGTTTCCAAGGAGCAGCTGGTGGAGTTGAACTGGCAGCCTTTTGGTTAGCAACCAAGCTCTTAACCACTGCACGACCAGGGTTCCAAAGTAAGAAAGGGAAGATGAATTTCTCTATAAATCTCTCAGTCACATGTAATTTCCATTTCTTAGATTGTTTGTGCCAAGTTGTATAATCCTGGACTGGCCCCCAGTCCGCCCAGCCCCTCACTAAGATAGTGCACCCTCCAGTTTTCACCTGATCCTGCCAGGCAGGGAACGGCTACCAGAGAGATCACATCCTACCTTCTCCTTCCAAGTGTGGAATTTGGGGCTCTTCCAGTGGTTTGGAATTCTCTCTGCCACTATTCCCTTCCACTAGAGTGGTTATCAAAATAGTGTATCATAGTGGAAGACAATACCTGAAGGGAGTCATGCCCACACATAGAATGGCATCCTTTTCACACAAAATGGATGCTTTGTCTGGCACAAGGAAACAATTTCCCTTCCTCAGGATCACATCAGGAGCTGGGGCTCTAAAATAAAGGCTCAATACCTGGTCATTTCTTCCAAATACTGAACTAAATTCCTTTTCGCTAACACTGAAAGGAATTACATCTACCAAATTCACAGTTTTAAAAGAAAACAAAAACAAATAATGACGACAAAACCCCGCTTAAAATATTAATTTTTCAGACTCTGGGGTGTGTAGGGAATGAGTCAAACAGCTGGCTTGATGCACACATACACACACACATCCACCCACACATGCTCACACCCAGGAGAGCTGGGAATTCATGCAAGTCAGAGTTGGATTTTTAGCCAAAGTGACGAGTACTGGTATTTTTGTATATCTTGTCAAATAAATACCAACCCTTAAGAAACACAGTGACTTTTTTTTTTTCTTCTCAGAACTAGCTAATCCTGGCCATTTGTGGGTGGGTGTTGAAAACCTGAAATGTTAAAGAGAAAAAAAAAAGTGCTTTCTCATAATGGTACCAAAAGTCTGGATGCAGACTAAAAGAACTGCACTTCACTGTCCAGATGTTGCCAGATACACCTGCATATTCTAAACCACCAGGCCAAAATCCAGCTTTCTGACTGGATTTCATGTTGTAAACATGATATAGGATCCTAGTCACAAAGTATAGATTGTGAAATGTGGTTGGGTCTTATTCTTAAAACTGGTATATTCTGGTAACTCATAGTCTCATAGCCAAAAATTTTTTCCCAGTCTTAGTTTGTCTTTTTACTCTTTTGGTGAAGTCTTTTGCTGAGCATAAGTATTTGATTTTTAGGAGCTCCCATTTATCTGGTCTCTCTTCTGGTGCTTGTGCATCGTTACTTATGGTTTGTATTCTGTTTATGCCATGTATTAGGGCTCCTAGCATTGTCTCTATTTTTTCTTCCATGATCTTTATCATTTTTTATTTTATATTTAAGTCTTTGATCCATTTTGAGTTAGTTTTTGTGCATGGTGTGAGGTATGGGTCTTGTTTCAGTTTTTTGCAGATGGATACCCAGTTATGCCAGTACCATTTGTTAAAGAGACTGTCTTTTCCCCAGTTAACGGACTTTAGGCCTTTGTCAAATAT
>NW_004444063.1:1968686-1984566 GCF_000243295.1 Trichechus manatus latirostris
TCCATCCTTTTCTATGCTCTGAAATACCTTTAGTAGTAGTGGTGTTAACTCTTCTCTGAAAGTTTGGTAGAATTCTACAGTGAAGCCATCTGGGCCAGGGGTTTTTTTTGTTGGGAGTTTTTTAATTACCTTTTCAATCTCTTCTTTTGTTATGGGTTTTAGTTGTTCTACCTGTTTTTGGTAGTTTAGATAGGTAGTGAGTTTCTAGAAATTTGTCCGTTTCCTCTAGGTTTTCAAATTTGTTACAGTACAAATTTTGATAGTATTCTGTTACGATTCTTTTAATTTCAGTTGGGTCTGTTGTGGTATCACCCATCTCATTTCTTACACAGGTTATCTGCTTCCTCTCCTGTTTTTCTTTTGTCAGTTTGGTCAATGGTTTATCAATTTTGTTGATCTTTTCAGAGAACCAGCTTTTGGTCTTGTTAACTCTTGCAATTGTTTTTCTATTCTCTATTTCATTTACTTCTGCTCTAATTCTTATTATTTCCTTTCTTCTGGTGCCTGAGGGTGGTAACTCATAGTTTCAAAATCAAGAGCAGTGTCCTAAAAGCCAGATCTTACCTGAATTATCCTGCAAAGCACATGGCAGTGCCTGCCCTGAGTGAACTGCAGGGTCAAGTTTGGGCAGTTACTTGGTGAAAGTAAACCATGTGGGCACACCAGATTCAACCCTCTCATGCCTGACAATTCAGCCCCAGTCTAGAAGACTTGCTATTTCTGCTTGGCCTCACTACCCAGAGCCAGGGAAGTGGTGAAGCATACTAGTTAAAAGTGCATACTTTGTGCTTTGACAAGGGTGAACCTTGAAAACATTATGCAGAGCAAAATAAGTCAGACACAAAAGAACAAATATTATGTGGTCCCACTTATATGAAATATCCAGAATAGGCAAATGCATAGAGACAAAATTTCATTAGTGGTTACCCAGGGCTGGGGTGAGGAGGAAATGGGGAGTTGTTATTTAAGGGGTACTGAATTTTTGTTTAAGGTGATGAAAAACATTTGAAAATAAATACTGGTGTTGGTTGCACAATATGGTGAATGTAATTAATGTCACTGACTTATACACTTAAAATGGTTAAAATGACAATGTTTTGTTATATATATTTTACCATAAGAAAAAATTTTTTTAAGTACATGCTTTTGGAAACCTCAGACATACCTAGATTTGCACCCTACTTTCCCAGGTGTTTGCCACTGAGAAACGCACTTAAGTTTCTGCACTTCAGTTTTTCCATCTGTAAATGGAGGATGGTTATGAGGCCTAAATGCACTACTCTGTATCAAGTGCCCAGCAAGTGCCAGGCACTGGAGATGCTAGCTTGGTCAATGAGCACCAGTTTTATTGCCACCCACTTCCCCAGGTACCTGCCAGAGCTCCCCTTCTCATGGGGATGTGTAGTCTGAGGAGACACCCTTCAGAGACTATGGAAGGACGAGTGTGCTTTCTGAGGCTAATCCCATACAAGAACAAACATTTGCCCTGGTGTTTAATTTTAAAATGTTTAATTAAAGCAAGATAAAAACGGTTCCGCAGCCAGGAGTCCCGGTAAATGGACTGAATGAAAAACAAGGAGCCTGCAATTTATAATCTTCTTTCAAAGTATTCTTAGAAATCTGAATATATCATTATTTCATAATATAGGTACCACCAACCATCCCAGCTCAGCCCCACTCCAGGGTAACCACCAAAGCCTGGGTAATGGCAGCTTTCATTTCAAACTGATGCAGTTGCATAAAGTACTGTCTGTTTTCCTGTAGGGTTGAAGAAAGTTTTAAAACCTTATTTTGGTCCATATTTGGCTTGTCTGAAGTTATCTCAGTGGTGCTGAAATACGACCACAAATTCATCGAGAACATCGGCTATGTTCTCTATGGCGTTTATAATGTCACCATGGTGGTAGTGCTGCTCAATATGCTAATAGCCATGATCAACAACTCGTATCAGGAAATTGAGGTAAGACCAGTTAAGTGAAAGTGCTCTCTCTCCGTTGGTTTCATTTACACTGCTATTTTCAGCCTTGAGGATAATGACGTTAAAAGCCCATGTGTTATTAAATGTGAAGCCAGAACAATAGGCATTCTTCCTGGGCTTCTTCAAGAAATGTCTCCAGTCAATCTGCCACATGGCAGAGTGGGCCCTATCACATAAAATGGCCCAGGAACATAGATATATGTCTTAGTTACCTAGTGCTGCCGGAACAAAAAATTCCACAAGTAGGTGGCTTTAAAGAACAGAAATTTATTTTCTCACAGTTCTGGAAGCTAAAAGTCCAAAGCAGGGTCTCAGCCATGCTGATTCCTTCTGTGGGTCACTCTCCCAGTTTCTGGTGGCTGCCGCAATCTTGGTGTTCCTTTGCTGCTTCTAGATGTGTCTGCATTACATGACATCTCTCCCATGGATATGTGTGTGTGTGTGTGTGTGTGTGTGTGTGTATCTGTTCTGTGCTTTTTATAAGATACCACTCAGAAGTGATTAGGTATAGAACCCACCCTACTCAGATATGGCCTCATTAACATAACAAAAGAAAATGCCTACTTCCAAACAGGGTCATTTTACAGGTATAGTGATTAAGACTTAACACATTTCTTTTTGGGGGACACAATTCAATCCATAACACACACACACATATATGTGTGTATATATATATATACAAAATTAATTTATTTATGACAACTGGGGTCATAAATATTTCCTCTTTTATATATGTCCCCTCAAGGTATCATGCAGGTGGCCCACAGCAAATCAGAATGACCATCATTCAGCCCACTTCCTTTTCTGCTTCTCATGTGTTATTTACTAAGTCCCTACTGTATGCCAAGCCTGTGCTAGGCACTGGCTATACAGAGATGACTAAGACACAGTTCTTGTCCTGGAGGAATTCGTAGTCCACTGAGAAGAACAGATAGGTCCATCAACAAATTACCATGCCCTGGGGTCAGTGCAACCAGAGAAGTCCTACCAGAGGCAGGAGGTGCAAAGCAGAGGGAGCAGTTGACTACTGGCGGGGAGAAGGGAGGGAGGTGGCTTCCAGAGGTGATGCTTGAAGGCCATTTAAAGATGAATACAATTTTGCTAGATAAGGTCAAAAGAGTGTATCAAAATCCAGTACACACAAACCACAAGCTATTGATTGCAGCCTAGTTTCAAACAGCAAGAAATTAAAAAGAAACTAAATGAGCATTAATAGGAATCTAGTTAAATAGACTATGATGCTGCTGAACAATGGGATGCTATGCAGCTGTTTAAAAAAAGAAAGATGAGGATGTTCTCTATATACTGATGTGGAAAGACCTCCAGTCATAGTGTTAAGTGAAGAAGACGTTGTAGAATAATGCATATACCCACTGCCGTTGAGTCAATTCCGACTCATAGCGACACTATAGGACAGAGTAGAACTACCCCATAGGATTTCCAAGGCTGTAAATCTTTACAGAAGCAGACTGCCACATCTTTCTCATGTGGAGCAGCTAGTGGGTTCAAACTGCTGACCTTTCGGTTAGCAGCCGAGCACTTAACCACTGCGCCACCAGGGCTCCTCAGAACAATGTGTATAGTGCTCTTTATTTTGTGTAAAAGAGGAGGAAAAAGGAATACGTATTCATTTTGATTTTATAAGCATTTTAAAAAACACACACTGAAGGGATAAACAAGAAGTACACAGCAGTGGTACCTGTTGAGAGGTGGGGGTGGGGGGCAGGCTGGGAGGAATGCCTTCTTCTGTATACTGTCTTATGCTTTATAAATCATGTAAATGTTTTACTATTGTAATGTTAAATAAATCAATTAAAAATTAAAACAAAATATATGAACCCTTTGACCCAACAGCCCCAATTCTAGGAATAGATCCTTGCATAAATGTGATTTTACAGAGATGTTCATAAGATATAGTCACACATTAGAATACTGCACAGCTGCTAAGAACAGTGAGAAAGACCATTTTTGTGCTGACATAGAAAAAGCCCTAAGATAGTGTTAAGTGAAAAAATGCAAGTTGTAGAAAAATGCATCTAGACTAATTTCATTTACATAAGAATACAAATACAGAAAGAGAAAGTAGAGAAAGGGAACTGGAAGGATGCTACCAAAGTCTTGTCCTGAGCATCCTCCGGGGAAAGGAGTGAAAGGAGGGAGGAGATTGGAAGGAGACTTTCACATTTGCTTGGTACATGTCTATCCTTAAATCTTTTATAAGAAAGAGTTCTTTGTGTATTTCTCAAATAGAAAAAAATAGACACACACCAAAAAAAAAAATAAGTTTCCTGGCAGTAGAAACAGCATGTGCCAAGGCAAAGAAGTGTGGAGCAAGGTGGTGTGTTCGGCACTGAAAGAGTATAGATTTTGCAAGAAAGAGGCAAGAGGTGAGCTGGAGCCATGAAGTTTTCACCATTGCCTCTTGCCCCCAGAAAAAAGCAGCACTGCATCAGTGAACAAACAATATACATATATATATTAAAGGCATTTTACATATTTGGTCACCTATGTGGATAATGAGCTGTTGTTAAGTAGTCCTCCTTGCGCTTCTGGGCCTTAGTTTCCGCTTGTGTAGAACAAAACCAGATGGTGTCTGAACATTCTGTGGGTCTCTGTCGTGCAAACAATTAACACTCTTGGCTGCTAACTGAAAGTTTGGAGGTTTGAGTCCACCCAGAGGAACCTTGGAAGAAAGGCCTGGCAGTCTACTTCTGACAAATCAGTCATTGGAAACCTATGGAGCAGAGTTCTATACTGGCACACATGGGGTCATCATGAGTCAGAGACTACTGGACAGCAACTGGTTTGGCTTTGGTTCCGTAACAGTCAGCCCGGGCGATCTGCCACATCCTAACAAACTGATGATGCTCTGGTACAAATGTATGTGGCATGGAAGCCTCGTGATTGGCTGTGAGAGGGGCTCACTGGGGCAGGAGTGACAAGCCCACCCCCAGATTGTGATGTCATGTTATCTACCATGAAGAAAGGCCACAAGATGGAGAATGTACACGGCCACTCCTCCTCTCATGGGCTGCGGCCCCCCTCTCCTCTCTGGGCTCTGGACTGCTCCTCCAATGGGTAGAGTATGCCTCCCTCACCCATCTCACTGGTGATACATATGCAGGGGCCGTGAGAAGTCCCCTAATTTTGATGAAGTGAATATTTGTGAATCCTTCCATGAGAACACTTACTTATGCAGTTAATAGATCTTGAGCACCTACTGTCCAAGTCCACAAACCCGCCTGCATCTGCGTCCCGCCCCACCCCCCCCCGCCCCCGCGCAGGGCGTGGAGGAGCTTCCCCATGGGGCAGCCCCACCCATGTGCCCTGGCTCCCTTCTCTCTTGCCTCCTCAGGAGCCGCCACTGCACATTATCTCTGGTCCACCTGCATCTTCACCCTCTCTCTCTACCTAATCCTTCTTGTCAGCATTTAAATAAGTCTCTTGATCTTTGGGGAAAAAAAAATAGTAACAATGAAAAAAATCTTTCCTGGACCTCTCTTTCCAGCGCTTTACTGCCAGTTTTCTTAAAAGACTTGTTTATGCTGCTCATCATCTCTTCCACTAATTAACTCCCACTCATTCTCCACCCACCCCCACCCCCACTTGACCTGGTTGAGAACTGCTCACCCCTTGGATCTCAGGTCAAACACCAGCCACTGGGCAGCCTTCCCTGACCCCCAGACCAGGTCAGGGGACTCTGCCCAGGGCCCTCCTACACCATTTAGCACAGCTCTAGGTGAAAGACAGGCATGAGCAGCATCATACACTCATGCCACTGAACAGACTGTGAGCTCCACAACAGCACGGATTGTCTGTGTCACATTGACCACTGGACAGACTGTGAGCTCCACTACAGCACGGATTGTCTGTGTCACACTGACCACTGGACAGACTGTGAGCTCCACAACAGCACGGATTGTCTGTGTCACACTGACCACTGGACAGACTGTGAGCTCCACTACAGCACAGACTGTCTATGTCACATTGACCATTAGCCCCCCCACTGCCTCCCTAGCACAATGCCGGGCACATAGTAGGTGCCCAATAGATGTCTGTTAAACTAATGCAATTTGAACACCGGGCATTGTCCTAGGCTTTGGCGATAAAAATAATGTTTATTAAGGGGTTATGGAGTGCCCAGCACTGCAAAGAGCTTCTCATGCATTAACTCCTTTAATTCTCACAACAACCTATGAGGTAGGTATTATTACCCTCATTTTACAGATGAGGAAACTAAGGCCCAGAGCAGCTAAGTCACCTGCCATGGTTACACAGCTAGTAAGGAGCTACGCCAGGATTTGAACCCGGACAGACTCCAGATCCTGTGCTCTTACCATTATACAACCCTTCCTCTCAGGTAGGGTGTCCCTGTTACACCTCTCTGGTACATAGCAGAGACCCAGGAGCGACCCCTGCCCTCACAAAGATTCCAGTCTGAAAGACCAGTATAGGATGTCTCCAACGGGACAGGCCAGGGGCCGATGGGGTCTCAACAAAAGTAAACAAAATCATCACGCTGGCTGATTTTGATCTTATACTTCCCTGGTACACCACAGCAGCCTCATGTGGCCCCTTGCTGGGCTCACAGCCCCTTGGAGTGTAGCCATTGCCTGTGGGGAAAGGAACCCACCGTTTATTGAGCACATGCTCAATGTCAGTGGCTATGTGAGGGAGGCAGTCTTACCTCCATTGTACAGATGAGCAAACCCAAGCCCCTTGCCCAAGATCACACAGCTAGAAAGGGTTTTGAACCCAAGTCTAACTGATTCCAACTCCCATGTCTTTTTCCTGGCCTCAGACTGCCCTGGTGTCAATGCCAGAATGCCAAGTGAGCCCCCTAAGAGGTAGCAAGGAGCTTCTCTATAGAAAAAACATACCTGCTGCCTCTCAGGGGGCCTACTCAGCATTCTGGCATTGACACCAAGTCAGAAGTAAACAAGTCCGAGGTTTAAATCAAACACCACCTCCAGCAGACAGAACCCAGCTGGATTACCTCCTGCAAACTACAGTCAGGTTTTGTTCCACTTAAATACATATGCTAGATCTCGTAACATCCTCCCTGGATGCACTCTGACCAATAAGAAATGCACTTTCTAACACTGTGCTGTCCAATATGGTAGCCACTGGCCACATCTGGATATCGAGGGCTTGAAAGGTGGCTAGTCCAAATTGATATGTTCTGTAAATGTAAAATGTTGTTAGTTGGTGTCAACTCATTTCCAACTCATGGCAACCCCATGCGTGCACAGTAGAACTGCTCCATAGGGTTTTCAAGGCTATGACCTTTCGGAAGCAGATCGCCACGCCTGTCTTCCAAGGAACTTCTGGATGGGTTCTAACCACCAACCTTTCAGTTAGTAGTCCAGCACAGAACAGTTTGCACCACTCAGGGGCGTCTTTAAATCCATGATGGATTTTGAAGATTTAGTATTAAAAAAAAAGTGTAAGCTCCCTCAGAAATAATTTTTATAATGATTACATGTTGAAATGATAACATTCTGGATATATTGGATTAAATAAATATATCATAGAGATTAATTTCACCTGTGCCATTTTATTTTTTATAATGTGACTACTACTGTGGCTCACATTCTATTTCTACTGGACTGCAGTGCTCTAAAAGATTAACACCTCGATGCTGTGATAGTTGGTGAGTCAGGTAGCAGAGCTGTAGAAAGTTAAAGGATAACAAGATGAAGGGACAGTGACAAAAGTTTTTTGACAAGTGGCAAGTGGTGAATGTTGGTGAAAATACTCAGTGGAGGTAAGGGAGGGGTAGCATGAACTGGCTGAGGCTCTCAGCGACGAATCCTGAGGAGTTGGGTGGAGAGGAGTCAGGTGGTTATAGCAGGATCAAACTTCCCATCTTGTGCTGTCTGTTCCGGGACAGGAGAACATCACTCTCAATGCACCAGAGTCCCGTTTAGAAACCCACTCTTGGGATTTGTAGGCTGTGTCTCTGCCCCTCAGATTTAGCTCCAGTTGTTAAATCATGGCCTTTGATGGTATGTTATCATTTCCCTTGTCCCACAGGAGGATGCAGACGTGGAGTGGAAATTTGCCCGAGCCAAGCTCTGGCTGTCTTACTTTGATGAAGGAAGAACTCTACCTGCTCCTTTTAATCTAGTGCCAAGTCCTAAGTCATTTTATTATCTCATAATGAGAATCAAGATGTGCCTCATAAAACTTTGCAAATCTAAGGCCAAAAGCTGTGAAAATGACCTTGAAATGGGCATGCTGAATTCCAAATTCAGGGTAGGTGGTGTCTGGTTTGTGGGGCTGGAGAGGGCAGCAGGAGCGGTAGTGGGGAGTGATGTACACTGGATTCACATAAAGGCCCCTGATACAAGGGTGGCCAGGGGTTGGAGGGGCCCTGGCTCCTCAGAATCTTCCGGGCACATCACCAAAGGGAAAACACCAGCTGAGGTGTTCTCTCCTTGCAGTTCCACTTCCCCTTCTCCCTGCAGTTCCTTGGAGAGATGCATTGCTGGGGACTTAGCAAACTGCCTGGCTGAGATAGCACTCCAGCCAAGGGGACTCCTCAGTGGGCTTTGAGGTGGAGTAGCTTTTCCCAGAAAGTATCCTAGAGTATGGTCTCAGAAAAAGGTTCCCGGCCCACTATCTCTCCCTCCTGGAGATTCTAAAGGTTTATTAGCATATTAAAACCTCTGAGAAGTCCTGGGGGAAAGATGCTCCCATGATTTTGTGTAATCCCATGCTTCCCAAACAAATTTGACCAAACGATAGAGTGTGACTTCTGTTAACATCCTACAGAACTGAAGTTCCCAGGAACAGTGTTCTAGAAAGCCAAGCAGCAATGGGTATATTGGCCTCCTGGGTGTCCTTTTAGAGACAGCCCTCTTGTACATGCTGTTCAAGTCCTACCATATAGGGATGCATGTATGTATGTATGTGTGTATATTTTGGTTTGTTTTTGTTTTCCAGAAGACTCGTTACCAGCCTGGCATGAGGAATTCTGAAAACCTGACAGCAAATAACACTTTCAGCAAGCCCACCAGATACCAGGTTACCACCCATTTCCCAAGCATGGGCAGAAGTAGATTCCATTTGGACATGGATTTGGTTCCATGTCTGTGTCATTCTGCCAGAACAAAGCTTCATTCCTTCCTTTATTCAACAAATACTTACTGAGTGCCCACTATATGCCAGACACTTTGCTACTCATTGGGGATGCAGACATGGTCCCTATCCTAGTGACACCTCCAGTCTAATGAGGGAGACTGACAGTGAACAAATAAACACACAGATAAATAGTAACTACAAATTGATAAAAGTGCCAAGGAGGAAACAATGGGATACAGAAATAGAAAAAAAAAAGGAATTCCTTCTTATATATGGTTATCAAAGAGCGCATCTTAAGGGATAGCACAAGTTAGCTAAAACCTCATATGTGAGAAGGGGGCAGCCATGTGGGACTGAGGGGAGGGGCCTTCCAGGCAGAAGAAGAGCATCAGCAAAGGCCCAAGGGAGAAGCTTGGCAGGTCCAGAGAAGCTGGAGCCCAGGGAGCAGGAGAGAGTAGTGGGAGCTGAGGTCAGAGAGGAAGGCAGAGGGGCCAGACCAAGGTCAGGATGTAAATTTTATTCTAAGTTCTTTAAGAGGGCAGTAGAGTTTTTTAATGGGGGTGGGAGTTATTTTTGCTGTAAGACCACTCTGGCTGCTATAATGAGAACAGTGGGGGTAAGAGTGGAAGCAGGGAGGCCAGTGAGGAAGATGTAACAGTCGTCCAGGTGCAAGGGATGGTTGCTTGGATCTGGGTATGAGAAGGGCAATTGAGAAAAGCAGACAGATTCAATGTATGTTCTGGAGACATAGCCAACGGGACATGCTGATGGGGTGGACTCCCAGGTTTCTGCCCTAAGCCACCAAGTGGACATTGGTGTCTTCAGTGAGCACCTAATTTCGACTGCCACCCTGCAAAGTCTTTCAGATTACAAATTAGAAAAAGAACTTTTATGCTTGAAGTCGTGCATTGTTTTTGGAAGTTAATGCCAAATCTCTGTATCAGATTAAATCAGCCCACAAGCAGGTGATAAATAGTAATGATTATAGAAGTGCAGGTCCTTCTTTTCCTACCTTGCACTTTTTGGTGATGAGCATTTGTATCCATGCTGATCGTTTCTTATCAGATGTAAATTTGAAACTGTTCTGAAAGTTCCTTTGGGCCCAGGTGATGTTTCCCTGGTGCCACCTTCCCAAAGCAAGCAATTACAGACTTAGCATCTTCCAGACACAGGTCTCTAATTGAATTTCTGTCTGTATTTCAGAAGCCAGCTGTGCAGTTAGGAGGATTTAATTGTACAATTAAGAAATGGCTCTTCCCTCAAAGCATTTATGGTTTTATCAGATGACACAGGCTGAAAATTGGCAATGGGAAAATCTTGTACTTAATCATGCACAAAATTGAGACTGACCAGTTTGACCTGCTTTGAGTTATTTCACAGGTCAAATCCTTTGGTCAGGGGAGGGATTTTTATTTCCCAGCTTCTCAGAGAGAAGGACAGATTATCTATGTCAGTGAGAGGATAGAAGACCCTAACAGGTTAGGGCCAAATCTCTTCTGGGTTCTGAGCAGAATTTGCTACTGAGATAAAGGAAGACTGATGATGTGTGACTGTCCTGCCCATACCCAGAATGAATCCTTCATGAACGAGACTATTTTCAGAGCAGTCTCTGAGTGAGCCGTTTCTGTCTTCCATCATCACTGGCTGAGTCCCTCCTGCCTTAAATCTCCCCCAAGAGTCTCCTGCTGTGATTACAGAGATTGGTCGGTTTGCAGCTTCCGGCTCCTGATGACCTTGGAAAGCTTTGCTTACCTTGTATTTTGTGAATTCACCAAGAAAAGCCTGGGGCTACTTATTCAAATAGTTGTCACAAAAAAAAAGAAAGAAAAGTTGAGCCAGAGGTAAAGGATTGAGAGGACAGCAAACAGAAACAGGGGAGCTCCTTGCATTTGCATATTTACTCTTTACTCAGCCTGCTAGGTTAAGTGTGGACATCTTCTTGGGCCATCATCTGCTTATGATAGGAGTATACCTTGAGATGACACTAAAGGACATCTGGGACTGGGCCAGACATTAGCCCAGGTGTAGTCTCACTTTACTCCTGGGAGAGACACAGTATCTTTAACCCCATTTAACTATGATGAACTGAGATTCAGTGGTTAAGTGACTTATCCAAGGTCACACAGCTGACCAGAAGGGCACCCCTCTTTCCACTACATTGTTGTGCCTGGGCATTTGTTCATTATCCATCTTCCTAGTGTTAAACTGGAGCCTTCCTCAGAACCTGCCTGCCCAGTTTTACCATCAGTAGGAAGAGATCTATGTGAGCCCTTCAAGCCTGAGGTGAAGAGGCAAGGAGCAGGCAGAGGCACTTTTGTTATCACCTGGTAGCAACAGACAAAGCAGAAGGATGGACTTGGGCAGGGGGTTGACAATGGCTCGTCTGTTTTCTTAGGCCCACTGGTGACCTTCCAAGTTGCATTTCTTTTCTCCCAAAGCAGTTCAGTGGACATAAGGAGCCCAATCCACTCCCTCTTTCTTACTTCCAGGTCATGCCGAGAACTGGCATCTTCCTGAGTACATATGCTGACTGCCTCTCACACTGTCGTGGTTCTGAGGAATTTTGTCACATTCTCGATAAGACAAAAGCACCGTTTTCATAAACATTTAGTTTTTAAGCTTCTGGGTTTTTTTTTTTTTTTTTTTTGTCTCTTCATTAGATCTGCTTGATTGTTCAAACTTAGTGTTTTAGGTGTTTATTTTAAGCTTATCAATCCTTCAACTTTATTTAAGCTCTTTGTTGTAAAGGAAAACAGTGCCCTCAGACTTCAGAGGCTGTCCGTGCTTTTCTTTCCTTAGATTCCAGGGTGTCTGAACTGTTATTTTTCACAAAATTAAGTTCCTTGCATCTGCAATGTTTTTCCCCAGTCTGAGCTCTGTGGATATGAGACCAAACAATGGGACAAAACCATGATATTGGTGAGATGGCCAAAGTGTACCTCCTTTCAAAGGTACCTCCGATCTGTTCCATGATCCAGTGTGTCAAATTGTTGGGGTATGCACAGACCTCATATACTTACTCTCAGAGAGGTACATTTCATTCATGGGCAAAGCAAACAAGCCATATCCCAAATAAACTGTAGAATCCAGGCACAGCTCATCATTCAATTAAGCCCCAATCTTTATGATACAGTTCCTTCCCCAAAACCCAATAGGGAGTTCTCTTTTTCACCTTCCAGATAGCTTTTACTGTAGAAATAAAAGCAAACAGGATAGGCACCTTGCCAATGCTTATTTCTTCTATTCTGGTTTCTGATAAACCCCAGTTTAACAAATAACTTGTCCTAGGATCCATTTTGTCCACTCTCTTCCAAACGTTCCTCAAATTCTGTTTTCCTAGGTGGCAAAATTGCTTCCCTCTGGATTCTACTTCCTTGGCCATGTTCAACATACAGTATGTGTTCTCTTTCTTGTCTGTGTCCTTAGCTGCCCTACCTGCACCTAGAGAGTTCTTCTTGCATAGAAAGACTTGGGAAATACTTTCTATTTTCCCCTCCACCAGCAGCAACCAGAGGCATCTGGCCCCTTAGAATCTGGGCTGAGGGAATTGTGTGCTTTTCTCCCTGGACCACTCTTATCCATTGTGCATCTCATTCCCATTCACGCAAGTATTAGTTCTTTTGCCTGAACAATATCCCTAAATATGTTCATCTTTAGCACTTGCTAAATACATGGGGGCAGGGTGGGGAGCACTGCCTCCAACAGGGGCATATTAACCTGGGGTAAGTTTATTACCTTCAGGAAGTGAAGAAACTCTATGGGAGACAGCAATGAGATATTTCAAACACTTTCCATTACATAGCAAAGGAAGAGAGGCTTTTGATATCCGTGAAGTCTGGAATCAGATTTCCTCTGTGGCATCCAAGTTAAATAGAACTTTGGGGTATTTTCCAGCCATTGAAGACTTCCTGGAGACAAGACTGGCATCTTGCTCTTGCAGATCCCAGGTTGAGTAACATGCAAATGCCAGAGAGAGAGAGAGTTGGGTCCCTATCAGAAGTATGACATCTCACAGCAACTGACAAGCAGTCACACTGGTCTCCCTTAGGGTATTTGTCACTCCTGGGAGTGAACTGGGGATGGAAAGGAAGCTCAGCCAATTCTGCTTTGATATTAAGTCTCTAGAATCCTAGTACATGTTGAGAGACTTAAAAACAAACCTTTGCTTTTCAACCCTTTAAGCAGCAAGTCTGCAGTTCAAGCCAAGTATGCCCGTGTTCAAGAGTAGGACATAAGCCTTCATGACAATGACATATCAATGAGTCTCTTCTCCAAGGGATAACAATTGGATGATACCACCCATCCCCTGAAATCTAGCTGAAGATTTCTCCTGCCCTAGACTTTCGTGCTTTTTTTAAATTTTTTTATTTTTCCCCCATACAAAAACTTATACATACATTGTTATATTACTCTAATTGCTCTCCCATACTGTGACAGCACACTCCTCCTTTTCACCCCTGATTCCCCAGGTCCATTCAACCAGCTCTTAACCCTCTCTGCCTTCCCATCTCACCTCCAGGCAGAAGCTGCCCATTTGGTCTCTTGTATCTACTTGAGCTAAGAGGCAGACTCCTCATGAGTATCACTTTATGTCTCACAGTCCAGTCCAATCCCTGTCTGAAGAGTTGGCCTCGGAAATTGTTTTAGTTCTGGGATGATAGAGAATCCAGGGGCCGTGCTTTCCAGGGTTCCCCCAGTCTCAGTCAGACCATTAAGTCTGGTCTTCTTACTAGAATTTGAGTTCTGCACCCCACCTTTCTCCTGCTCCATCTGGGACTCTCTGTTATGTTCCCTCTCAAGGTGGTCATTGGTGGTAGCCAGGCACCATCTAGTTCTTCTGGTCTCAGGCTGATGAAGCCTCTGGTTTATGTGGCCCCTTTTGTCTCTTGGGCTAATACTTTCCTTGTGTCTTTGGTGTTCTTCATTCTCCTTTACTCCAGGTAGTTAAGACCAATTATTGCGTCTTACATGGCCGCTTGCAAGCTTTTAAGACCCCAGATGCCACTAAACCAAAGTAGGATGCAGAACATTTTCTTAATAAGCTTTCTTATGACAGTTGACCTACATGTCCCCTGAAAACATGGTTCTCAGACCCCTACCCCTGCTACTCTGTCCCTCAAAGTGTTTGATTGTATTCAGGAAACTTCTTGGCTTTGGTTTAGTCCAGTTGTGCTGACTTCCCCTCTAGTGTATGCTGTCCTTCCCTTCACCTAAGATAATTCTTACCTACTATCTAGTTAGTAAATAACCCTCACCCTGCCTCCCCACCCTCGTAACCATCAAAGAATGTTTTCTTCGGTGTTTAAACCTTTCCTTGAGTTCTTATAATAGTGGTCTTATACAATATTTGTCCTTCTGTGACTGACTAAATTCACTCAGCATAATGACCTCCAGCTTCCTCCATATTATAAGATGTTTCACGGCTTCATCGTTGTTCTTTATCGTTGCATAGTATTCCATTGTGTGGATATACCATAATTTGTTTATCCATTCCTCCGTTGATGGGCACCTAGGTTGTTTCCATCTTTTTGCTATTGTGAACAGTGCTGCAGTGAACATGGGTGTGCATATATCTATTCATGTAATGGCTCTTATTTCTCTAGGATATATTCCAAGGAGTGGGATAGCTGGATCATATGGTACTTCTATTTCTAGCTTTTTAAGTAAATGCCAAATCGATTTCCAAAGTGGTTGTACCATTTTACATTCCCACCAACAGTGTATAAGTGTTCTAGTCTCTCTACAACCTCTCCAGCATTTATTATTTTGTGTTTTTTGGATTAATGCTAGCCTTGCTGGGGTGAGATAATATCTCATTGTAGTTTGGCTGCATTTCTCTAATGGCTAATGATTGTGAGCATTTCTTCATGTGTCTGTAGCCGCCTGAATATCTTCTTGGCAAAGGGCCTGTTCATATCCTTTGCCCATTTTTTAATTGGGTTATATGTCTTTTTGTTGTTGAGGTTTTGCAGTATCTTGCAGATTTTAGAGATTAGATGCCGATCAGATTTGTCGTAGCCAAAAATTTTTTCCCAGTCTGTAGGTTGTCTTTTTACTCTTTTGGTGAAGTCTTTTGATGAGTATAAGTGTTTGATTTTTAGGAGCTCCCATTTATCTAGTCTGTCTTCTGTTGCTTGTACATTGTTACTTATGGTTCATATTCTGTTTATGCCATGTATGAGGGCACCTAGCGTTGTCCCCATTTTTCCTTCCATGATCTTTATCGTTTTTGATTTTATATTTAACTCTTTGATCCATTTTGAGTTAGTTTTTGTGCATGGTGTGAGGTATGGGTCTCGTTTCAGTTTTCTGCAGATGGATATTCAGTTATGCCAGCACCATTCGTTAAAGAGACTTTTTCCCCAATTAACGGACTTTGGACCTTTGTCAAATATCAGCTGCTCATATGTGGATGAATTTATGTCGGGATTCTCAATTCCATTCCGTTGGTCTATGTATCTGTTGTTGTACCAGTACCAGGCTGTTTTGACTACTGTGGCGGTATAATAGGTTCTAAAATCGGGTAATGTGAGGCCTCCTACCTTGTTCTTCTTCTTGAGTAATGCTTTACTTATTCCGGCCCTCTTCCCTTTCCATGTTAAAGTTGCTGATTTGTTTCTCCATCTCATTAAAAAAAAGCCGGTGGAATTTGGATCGGGATTGTATTGTATCTGTAGATCACTTTTGGTAGAATTGACATTTTCACAATGTTGAGTCTACCTATCCATGAGCAAGGTATGTTTTTCCACTTATGCAGGTCTCTTTTGGTTTCTTGCAGTAGTGTCTTGTAGTTTTCATTGTACAGATCTTTTACGT
>NW_004444063.1:1989139-2011617 GCF_000243295.1 Trichechus manatus latirostris
TAGGCACAGGCATCTGGCTGCAGCAGGGGGACACACTCTGAGCAAGGCAGGGGGCTGACAGCCGCCCCCGAGTGTCCAGGAGGAAGGCGTGTCCCTGTTCCCTAGAGGGCGTAGGTGAGTGGGTTTTGCTGCCAGACTATGACGAGCTAATGCTGTTGGCTGTAAGGACTAGGAGGGCACCTCTTATTCATGGGCCCCTGTTACAGGTGGCTAGGTGGGGTGGGTGGAACCACCAGTCCTCAGGCCCCTGATCTGCATAGGTGAAGAACCAGCTTAATGGGCAGAGCAGTGTCAAATGTCAAGAACCTGCCACTTCACACCTGAAACAGTTGAAGTTAGAGTTCCAGTATATACCCTTTTGTACTGTGGTAATGAAGGCCTACGCTGTTGAGATGGGCCCACACAAGTCTGTGCAGGGGGAAAGGCACTCAAAGTCCGTGGATCCCATATGCCTGTGCCCAGTCAAAGGAGCTGTGCCTACCCTGGATTCCCAGCTTAGGGGAGTTGGCAGTTTATTTTTTTCCTCTTTGTGTTAATTTGTTAACTCTCCAAGGCAGGGAGAATGACTCCGGGCATGTGACAGATCCTACTTTTGGCCCAGGGGATTCGGCAATTGCTGAAGCCTGTCCAGGACCCAATACAGAGCAGGGAGCGGGGAGGTAAATGGGAGAGAGGTTTTCCCCTAAGCAGGGGGTGGTATTTTTGATCCACACGGTCAGCTGTATGCAAGTACTTATCTTTCGCTGATGAGGGCTGCTTCTCACTGGTTCTGGGTGGCTGTGTAGACTCTCTGGCACCGGGTCTCTCCCAGTGTGGAAAACACTCCTCCCGAACACAACCAATTGCCTGCCTCACTGCTCACCCACAAGCTGCTCAGGCTTGAAGTGCTCAGGGTCTTGCTGGGTCAGGTCTGGCAACTCCTCACTGCTTCTGAACTATCTCTCCCACCCCCTTCCACTCAGTCCAGTTCCTCAACTCTGACTTTGATGTTCAGGGCTCCCAGACTGCCATATATAATCGAATCACTTGTTTTTTCAGGTCTTTGTTGTCAAAGGGTCCACCGGAAGCATCTGACTACACCGCCATCTTGGCACTGCCTCCTTTCATGCTTTTTAAAATGACAGATTAGTACACAGAAGCATCCCAGGCCCCTTTTGACCAGTGGGAGCCAGTTTCCTGCATCTCATTGCTTAAAACATCTTGTACTTCACCTTTTAGTGAAGCTGGGATGAAGCCCCAGCTTTGGTTTTAATTTTGGTTAATTCCCAGATCTGCCCTTTGCAGCTGTGTGACCTTGGAGAAGTCAGCTAGCTCTAGGCCTCAGTGTCCTCATCTGTAAATGGAGATGATAACTTCCATTTCACCAGGTTTCTGGGAGGATTCAATGAGGTCACTTTTGTCAAAGAGGGTTTAACACAACTTCTGGCCTGTAGGAAGCATTCAAAATATTCATTTCTTTTTCTTTTTTTTTAATTGTACTTCAGGTGAAGGTTTACAGAACAAATAGTTTCTCATTAAACAGTAGTACACATATTGTTTTATGACATTGGTTAACAACCCCACGACATGTCAACCCTCTCCCTTCTTGACCTTTTTTTTTTCTTCTTGGTGAAAATATACATAGCCAAAGATACACCATTTCAAAAATTTCTACATGCACAGTTCAGTGACATCAACTACGCTCTTCCAGTTGTGCTGCTATTCTCACTTTAGAAGAAGGTTTACAGAGCAAAATAGTTTCTCATTAAACAGTACACATGTTGCCCTATGACAATGGTTAGCAACCCCACTACACGTCAACACTGTCCTTACTCAACCTTGGGTTCCCTGTCACCAGCTTTCCTGTCCCTTTCTGCCTTCTGGTCCTTGTCCCTGGACTGCTGTGCCTCATTAGTCCCATTTGGTTTTATGGGGCTGTCCAATCCCTGGCTGAACGCTGAACCCGGAAGTGACTTCACCACTGAGCTAAAAGGGTGTCTAGGGGCTATACTCTCGGGGTTTCTCCAGTCTCTTTTAGGCCAGTAAATGTGTCTTTTTTTGTGTGTGTTAGAATTTTGTTCTACATCCTTCTCCAGCTCTGTCCAGAACCCTCTGTTGTGATCCCGGTCAGAGCAGTCAGTGGTGGTAGCCGGGCACCATCTAGCTGTACTGGACTCAGTCTGGTGGAGGCCTTGGTAGCTGTGGTCCATTAGTCGTTTGGACTAATCTTTTCCTTGTGTCCTGTTCTCTTCATTCTCCCTTGCTCCTGAAGGGGTGAGACCAGTGAAGTATCTTAGATGACTGCTCACAGGCTTTTAAGACCCTAGATGCTACTCACCAAGGTAGAATGTTGAACATTGTCTTTATAAACTGTGTTATGCCCGTTGAGGTAGATGTTCCCTGAGAGCATGGTCCCCACAGCCCTCCACCCAGCAGTTCAGTCCCTCAGGGAGTTTGGATGTATCTATGGAGCATCCATGACCTTTTCTTGTACAAGTTGTGCTTGTTTCCCCAGTATTGTGTACTGTCTCACCCTTCACCAAAGATACCACTTATCTATTGCCTATTTAGTATTTCCCCCCACCCCACCCCTACCATCCCTGGTAACCAACAAAGATTGTTACTTTTTGTGTGTAAACTTTTTCATCGGTTTTTACAATAGGGGTCGCATACAATATCTGTCCTTTTGTGATTGACTTATTTCACTCAGCATTATGTCCTCCAGTTTCATCCATGTTATGAGATGCTTCACAGATTCGTCGTTGTTTTTTATCGTTGCATAATACTCCATTGTGTATATGTACCATAGTTTATTTATCCATTCATCTGTTGATGGGCATCTAGGTTGTTTCCATCTTTTTGCTATTGTGAACAATGCTGCCATGAACATAAGTGTGCATATGTCTATTTGAGTGATGACTCTTATTTCTCTAGGATATATTCCTAGGAGTGGGATTGCTGGATTGTATGGTATTTCTAGCTTTCGAAGGAAGTGCCATATCATTTTCCCAAATGGTTGTATCATTTTGCATTCCCACCAGCAGTCATAAGAGTTCCGATCTCCCCGCAGCCCCTCCAACATTTGTTATTTCCAGTATTTTTGATTTGTGCCAGTAATGCGGGGGTGAGATGGTATCTCATTGTGGTTTTAATTTGCATTTCTCTAATGGCTAATGATCGATTTCCTCATGTGTCTGTTGGCCACTTGAATGTCTTCTTTGGTGAAGTGTCTGTTCATTTCTTTTGCCCATTTTTTAATAGGATTATTTGTCTTTTTGTTGTAAAGGTGCTGGATTTTCTTGTAGATTATGGAGATTAGACCTTTGTCTGACTTGTACTGTCCAAAAATTTTTTCCCAGTCTGTAGGTTCTCTTTTCACTCTTTTGGTGAAGTCTTTTGAAGAGCATAGGTGTTTGATTTTTAGAAGATCCCAGTTACCTAGCTTATCTTCCAGGGTTTGTGTGTTAATGGTTATGGTTTATATCCTGTTAATGCTGTGTATTAGGGCCTTTAGTGTTGGTCCTATTTTTTCTTCTATGAACTTTATAGTTTTTGGCTTTATATTTAGGTCTTTGATCCATTTTGAATTAGTTTTTGTATATGGTGTGAGGTATGGGTCCTGTTTCATTTTTCTTGCAGATGGACATCCAGTTTTGCCAGCACCGTTTGTTAAAAAGACTGTCTTTTCCACATTTGATGGACTTTGGGCAAAATATTCGTTTCTTTACCTCTTTTTTTTAACCTTTCTCCCTTCATCTCAGAGGGCTACTCTGTAGGTAAGAAGGCTTATGAGCTGGATCTCACCTACACATATACGATGGAATAATCTAAAATAATCAGTTTAATTATGTTGCACTAAGATACATTTGCTGTGCCAGGAGACTGTGATTATTGTCATAACTATGAAAGGATTCTACCCACAGAAAAGGGAACATATCACTTCTGGTCTCCGGCTTAAAATTTTATATCATAAATATAAAGTCCCTCCAGTTGATGGATCCAGAAACTGAAGAATCCTTCATTCTTGAGTTTTGCCTTGAAAAGATAACAAAATTTTAACTAGACCCCTTAACTTGTGTCAGCCTGAAAGTTCGTAGAGGAAGAATCCTTCTAAATTTCTTATTCAGTAAGAATGGCAGATACTTAGATAACTGGTTTTTGTTTATTTGTTTGTTTTTGTTTTGTTTTGTAAGAACTAGTTTTCAGGACAAAGGTTTTTTTTTTTTGTTTTTGTTTTTGTTTTCTTTCCTATCCAAAGTGAAAGTCCCATAGAAAGGTATATATCCTTGCAAGTTAGGTAACCTGTTTTATTCAGTAGAAGAATGTCAAAGAGAAATCTAGCACTGCAGTTTAGCCACAATATGATAAAATCTGGGCCTCTCTGAGAAGTAACAGCATGAAGGCAACTTGGTAATTAGCTGTTCAGCCTGAAATTAGATCACACAGACCATGGAGCCAAGTGGACCTGGAGCCTGAGGGCTGAGGATGGGGCAGCCCTGGCCCGAATGATCTGAGTCAGAGGCTCAGAGCAGAGAGTTTTACTGGGTTTAATTGAAGTCTTAGAATCACAGAGATGGGACACTCCTCCTTGGTAAGGTCTTCACCATTGAAGGCACAGAGAGAACCACCAGTTGGTGACAGTAATGAGTTCATCCTCCAGCTTTTACATCCCAGAAGTTCACTTTCGTTTTACATGCTGAAAGCTTTTTTTGAACTCATGTAGTCAGAGAGAAGTTAGCAACCTGCTTGATGTCACACAGCAAAGCCAAGGACAGAATTCAGGCCCCTACAGGCTTCTTCAGTCTAGGAAAGGTTGCATCTGTACCATCTGTCCTCAGGTATGAGCAGGTTACAGGGACATAGGCAGGGATGACCAAGGAGCAGGGAAATCCCTGCCTCTTTACCATGCTGCTCATCTCTTGCAACACTCAGAAGTCTGAGCTACCAGAATATTTATAAACCCTGTGATTTCTCAGGAGCCTTGGAACGACTACTGGCAAAATCCAAAGTTCACCTCCTGCAGTCTTCCTTACACTTGGCTCTATTCTTGGTGTCTCCTACATGTTTATTCATGCCTTGTTTTCATAAAGAATGCAGTATCTGCATAATAAATGCAACATGAAGGCCAACTCCTCCTCCAGTGTGACTGACAGTACAGTGTCAGGCATGTGGGATTTCATGGGAAGTGGTGTCTCAGCAAAGCCTTCAGAGGCTTGACTATATCTGTTTCTGCTTCTGGTAGGAATTTTCCAAGCCTGGCCCTGATCTTTGAACTGAAGCACATGAAGCACAACTCTCACTGTCCTCCCCAAGGCATGCAGTTCCACGTGGGCTGGCCTGCAAAGACTTCACCAATATTCCTTCCCAATCGCATCAGTTCTTGAAATAGAAGAAAGGGTTTCAAAGCTGAGGTCCAGAGAAGAGGATGTGACTGGCTGCAGTAACAAAGGAGGTCAGGGTAGAGCCAGGCCTAGGACCCTTGAGCAGATCCTGGGAATCTAAGCTGATTCTCTTTCCTTGGCTTGGCTTTCTGTCACTGAGAAGTATTCTGTTCTTGGTCAGGTGGATATTTAATCCTGAGGGGAAGGAGTTAAGCAGAGAGACTGGCCCAGGTTCCCACTAGCAGAAGACCCCTGAAAAGATGTGGAAGGATCCCCATGCTGACCAGGCCCTCTGTATGTGGGGGTGTCAATGCAGACACCCTGTAAGTTGCCTCTGTGTTGGACCAAGTTGTTTTATCCCTTGTGTTCACATTTCAGAAAATCATGAAACGGCTCATAAAAAGATACGTCCTGAAGGCCCAGGTGGATAGAGAAAATGATGAAGTCAATGAAGGTAAGTGACTGTATTAGTTTCCTGTTGCTGCCATAGCAAAGTACCACAAACATGGTGGCTTGACACAACACAAATCTGTTCTCTTAGAGTTCTGTAGGTCAGAAGTCCTAAATGGGTCGTTGTTGTTATGTGCCGTCAAGTTGATTCCAACTCATAGCGACCCTATACGACAGAGTAGAACTGCCCAATAGGGTTTCCTAGGCTGTAATCTTTACAAGAGCACATTCCTGGGCTAAATTCAAGGTGTTGGCAGGGTGGCATCCCCTTCTGGTGGTATCCCCTCTGGTGGCTCTGGGGGAGAATGTTTCCAGACTCACTAACATGGTTGGCAGAATTTGGTTCCATGCAGCTGCAGGACCGAGGTCCCGCTTTCCTTCCTGGTTGTCAGCTGGGGCCACCCTTAGCTCCTAGAAGCCTCTCTGGTCCTTGAATATGGCCCCCTACATCCCAGAACCAGCAGCAAGGCATCAAGTCCTTCTCACCCTGCCATCTCTGTCACCTCTTCTTCCATCGCTGCATATTTGACCCACTCTTCTGGCCTCCCTCTTCCACTTTCAAGAGCTCATTTGATTAGAGTGAATCTATCCAGATAATCCAGAGTAATCTCCCTATTTTAAGGTCATCTGATTCACAACCTTAATTCCATTTTCCATGTAATTTTAATATGTTCACAGACAGAATACCAAGGATTCAGACATGGACATCTTTGGCAGGGATGGGGGGCATTGTTCTGCCTACCACAGTGATGCCTACATCGAGTCTGCCTCATGTCCCTTGAGTTCAGGATGGCCCAGAATTCCCTTGCCTCCATCTCGTTTTGTGGGCACACAGACAGAGAGTGGGTAGAACATGCACCATTTTCACATTCTGCTACCAGCCCAGTTTCTTTGCAGCTGGCCCCATGCTGCATCAGCTCCAAGTTCTCAGAATCAGAATCACTTGTTAAAAATGAAGATTCCCCAGACCCTGCCTGCACCTAATGAATTGGCATCACTGGGGTGGGCCTGGGAATCTTCATTTTGGCAGCAGCACCAAGTGATTCTGAGGCACACTGAAGTTTGTGAACTATATTATTTTCATTATTTGGGTTATTTTCCCAGTCTGTTTAAAGCAGCTACTCTTAAGTAAAAAGTGGATTATCTCATGCCAGATAACCAATCTTCATGAGCTACCTAGGATCAATACATGCTATCTAGGAACAGCC
Organism: Trichechus manatus latirostris; assembly: GCF_000243295.1. Classification (NCBI taxonomy): domain Eukaryota; kingdom Metazoa; phylum Chordata; class Mammalia; order Sirenia; family Trichechidae; genus Trichechus; species Trichechus manatus. The sequence goes on from NW_004444063.1 coordinate 1,996,158, forward strand.
TCAAGCATGAATGAAGGCACCAAGTTTCCGCCTCACTTGGGCCACAGGGGCTACCAAAAGAGCTTGGTCACTTACTGCCCCTCTGCAACATGGCCCTTTGCTTCACTCTGGGGCATCCAACCTGCAGCCCGCACATCTGCAATGACCAAACTGGCTACAGTGACACTGTGTAGGCACTGAGCACTCCCCACCCCTACTTTTGTGTCTCAAACATAAAATTGCCAAGGTGTAGTGCCAGCAAGCCTCAATCAGTGTGTAATTGTGATTGAATGTGGAGCTATCAGGTTTCATGTCACTAGAATTACACCATGAAACTGGGACTTAGTGAAGCACCTGATTAAAAAAAAAAAAAAAATAGGGGATGATGCATTTGTCAAAGCTCATCACACTGTACCATTAAGATGTTTGCATTATATGTATGTATGTATGTAAATTATTCTTTAAAAATCGATATGAACATGTCTACAGGCAGTGGAGTCTCACTTGGGTCACATGCAGTATCTAAAACATCAAGCAAGAACCTTTCAGCTCCCCTTTGTAGTTTTCTAACCACGTGGTTCACTGTAGAAGCAAAAAGCAAAAGTCCTCACTTGGGGGGGTCCCTTGTCATGGAAGGAGGAGGCAGTAAGCATTGTGGCAGCTTGTATTACTGAGGCAGTGTTGCTGGCATGGTCTAAACGAATCCTGCTTCTGCTTGCTTCTAGTGAGACTAGCCAGCTCAGTGGCTGTATCGACCATACTTGAGCCATTCTCTTCACACACCCAAGAGTTTCTCCTCTCTTTAAGTAACAGCAGAACAAAACATGAGCGTCATGAAAATAAATTTTCCAGTTAACAAATCTGCCTTCCTTGGCTCTGAGACCAACAGTCTAATAATCCTTATATGAATGAGGTGCTAGACACAATTCATGACCCTGATCTTGACTCCTCCATCTACCGGAAACTCTTAACAGAGAGGTTTTCCAGGAATGGGGAGACAGGTGTTAAGTGGAAATATATATATATACACATATATATATGTCTTCTAGTGGTGGGAAGGTGAATAGTACTTAGATCAAAATAGAGCACTCACCCCCTCACCTCCACCCCTGGTGGGCTAGCCCAGCAACCCAACATTCTGCTGGAAATATGAATGCCCCAGATGTACACAGAATGAGCCCCTTCTACCTGCCCATACTCACCAAAAACTCCTCTGTCCTTACAGGTGAACTGAAGGAAATCAAGCAAGACATCTCCAGCCTGCGCTACGAGCTTCTTGAAGAGAAATCGCAAGCTACTGGAGAGCTGGCAGACCTGATCCAACAGCTCAGTGAGAAGTTTGGAAAGAACTTAAACAAAGACCATCTGGGGGTGAATAAGGGCAAAGACATTTAGCAGCCCACATCGGCATCTGTGACTTCTACCAGCATTCCAAGGCCAGGTTGGATGCCTGGCCACAAGCTCGGATGGAGAGGGGTCCCAGGCCCACTCCTGTAGGACACGAAGGGGATTCACTGGCTCATTGTCGAGCAGCATTGTGGCATCTCCAGCCCAGTGGCCTGCCTGGACCCAGAAGAGTTGTGAATCTAGATTGTTTGGTAAGAGAAGCTACCACAGGAGGAGGGGAAGTGCCGGTCGACACCTGTGAGACCTTCACTCCAGCCACAATTGAATTATTTCTGTGGCCAGAGCAGGCAAAGGCCATCCTGGATGCATACACGTGCCCTCCCATTGCACACGGGGCAGCAGCTCTCTGTGTCCTGGGAAGACAAACTGCCTCATCCCACCAGCCCCTTTCTCTCTCCCTCCCCGCCACCAATGCACAGCGTGTGTGCACACACACAGATTCAGACCATCCAAACAGAACCGGGAGGTGACCTGTGATCTATTCTTAAGTGCCAGATGAGAACACAGATAGCCTAATAGCAACATAGTTCTATTTATTTAAAAAAAAAAAAAGTTTCAAAATCTTAAATCAAAAATCGTACTGTAGGTAGAACTGTTTAGAGAACAGCAAAATCCAAATGATGTATTTTTACCTTTATTATCTTGTATTTACTGTTTTTACCTAAAATGGAAAGAAATAAAATTACCTCATAATAGCTTGAGGAGCCTCTGTGGATGTGCTGCCTGAGGCCATCCCTGCATCCTGGGGAGGGGAGTGGGGTGAGGGAGGAGGGGCTCTGGGAGGAGAATGGGGCAGATGTGAGGGGAAAGGGTACCAACCACCTGAATCACACAGGCAGGACCCCCAAGAAGTTATTGGCTCCAGCCTTACCTCCAAGGCCCCTCCTGTCCCCAGACCTAGTGACCCCCAACCTTGCCAAGGTCGGGAAAGAGGCAAAGGAAATGGAAAATTTTCTCTCACCCCACCTCTAAACCTTTCCCTGGGGTTTGGGGTGTGTGTAGGAGGGGGAAGGAGTGTCGGGTGAAATGGAGCCTCACATCTCCTCTCTGAGGGAGGGGCCCAGGTGTGAGTAGGGAGAACTGCCACCAGAGGGCGGCCCAGTACCAAACAATGCCATCCTGAGTTGCTTACAGAAGATGCCACTGGCCCTAAAGAAACACTAATGATAATAGCCCAAAGTATTGAGCACTTCATTCGTGCCAGGCACTGTGCTGAGGGCTCTGCACACATCAGTCCACTGAATCCTCATGGCAACCCTGTGAGGAGGATCAGGGTTACAAATTCAAATGCCTTGCAATTGCCCTGGAAGGACACAGAAACCAAAGCAGGCACAATGCAAGGAGGAAAATATATCTATATATATACTTTTATAATATGCAGTTGTCAGTCGTCCCTCGGTATCTGTGGGGGATTGGTTCCAGGACCCTAGTAGATACCAAAATCCGCAGATGCTCAAATCCCTTATATAAAATGGTGTAGTATTTGAATATAACCTATGCACATCCTCCTGTATACTTTACATCATCTCTAACTTACTTATAATACCTAATACAATGTAAATGCTGTGTAACTAGTTGTTTCATCACAGGTGAAGACTTGCTCTGGAAGGTAGACTTTCTCTTCTCTGAGTTTCTTGAGCTCTTTCTTCTGGGGACACTGATGTTGCCTGGTCATTAGCCGATGCCAGTTCTCCCATGATCTTGAAATTCTTGACGCTGTAGCGCTTTACATAGCTAGCCAGCCAACCCTCACTAGCCTTAAATTCCTTTCTCTCGCTCGCCTCAAGCCCCTCACACTTAGCCTTTGAGGGATTGCTTTGACCACTTAATTGCTTTTGAGGAGCCATTTTTTCACAGAAACAAAGGGTGCATAGAACACAAGTAGCGAACAAACGAAACGTGAAGCGAACAATGTTCAAACAAGTGCTGGAGACAGAGGATCTGTGACATGGCGGGAGGCTATGGTGGGGAATGCCTACACATCACTTCATTCGTGTGGATTCAGCATAGTGCTCAGCATGCAGGAAATTCAAGTTTTGCTTTTGGAACATTTTTTTGTTTTTGTTTTTCCATCTGTGGTTAGTTGAACCTGTGGATACAGAGGGCTGACTGTATACAGACACACACACACACACACACACACACACACACACACACACACACACACAGAGAGAGAGAGAGAGGGGGCGGGGGGACTCCTGTTTCAAGATACATATCTTCACGGACTTTTTTTTTTTTAACTTAACTCTGCTATAAGAAAAACAACAGATCAAATGTGTCATAATAGAACTGAAGTTGGTCTCAGCATTGAGGGATGTGGGAGGGGCTGTGACAAACTAGACAGCCATACCCTACCTAAAGCAGACTGCTGACACTCAGCCCAGTCAATTGTCACCATAAGGAATACAGGTCCAGTTTTGCCAAATCTTCCCAGTTTTCAAAAAAAGCCAATATTTGCTAGGCCCCTGGCAGCCAAGTTGGGCAACTAAAGAAGAGGCTCCTGAGATGAGGGTCCACACCTGGGCCTTCAAAGCCCAATCTGGACACCACAAACCAGTGCTCAAACAAGACAGAAACCAAGGCAGGCTGAGGGTCCAATGGGTATGAGGCACATTCGCTATGTGTACAGGATGCTCCACAGAGCTGATGTGTCAGACGAACCCCACAGAACACCAACAACATTTGCTGATAAAAGTCACAATTCACGCACCTTGAAAAGTGAAGGAAGTGTTAAAATAAGACCTCCCCCCTATGATTACATAAACTGTGGCCCAAGGTTTTTAATCTGGGGTCTGTGTGAGGGTCCATGTATGGGTTTCAAAGAACCTACAAGTCCTGAAACTATTCATCCAATGGTGTGCTTGTCCTGGTGATGGTGAACTATTCAGCGAGGACCCCTGTAGCTCTCATCAAACACTCACAAGCACCCACACACCCCCAAAGCTGCAGATATGTACTGAGGCTCTTGCCAAGCACTGGGCTGAGACAATACACATTGTCTCATTGTGTGTCCAGTGGGCTCCTTTTTAAGCCTGGACTCTGAATAGGGAGGCTGAAGAGCCATGGATTTATCCGGGGACAAATTATCAATACTTCTAGATTTCCTTTCAGATCCCTCACTTATCTTTATCACAATGCTAATAAACACTTCTGAGATGCATTATTCAACTTCCCTATCTATCTTCAACCAGAGGGAGCTGGCAACTCCATTTTCAAGCTGTGGGGCACCCTTTTCCTATCAAGCCTAAGTCTCAAATTCCTTCCTTATGGAGATAAAGGAAAAGAAGTCATTAAAAACTGGAAAAGTAAACTAGCACCATCCATCAGGCCTTTGATGCTGTATCTGGGGGTGAAGGTAGTCCAGGAAAAGATTCATCACTGCCAGATGGAAGTAGGGGGCAGGAGGAGGGCCCCTCTTTTTGTGGAGGGCTGTGGAGAGGCCGCAAAACTGAGGGCTGACAGAGCTCTTCAGCCTGGAGCCTGGAGCCAAGCTTAGTGATTTTCCAGCCGCTTTTCTCAGTCACTCTTCCCCATCTCCTTTTCCGGCGGTGATATTAGTCAGCCCAGACAGCAGCCATTGGGGAAACAAAGCATGAGAATGAGGAATGGAATCTGAGAGATCCCCCCCCTTGAAAACTTCACGGACACCCCCAAGACTTACACCCTTCCCAGAGCACCCTATCTATCCCCTTGCAGCACTCAGCACACTTGTCAGAATTTCATGTATAGCTTTAATGTATGTATTTAATTTCTTTCTCCACCACTCCAGAGAAAGCTCCATGAAGGGATCTGGGTCTATTATTCATCACTGTGTACTGGCTCAGGGCCAAAGAATCGGCATTCCATGAATCACTGCTGGGCCCTGTCTGGACCCCAGTTTTCTAACTACCCAGGCCCTAAAAAATCTTGGTAAATCTGTGGAAAATGCTAGCCATGCCCTGCTGCACCTCAGCCCAGGCTCAGCTGAAATGTGTGGCCCCAATTCCTTTCTATTCACAGCCTAGAGAGAGGCCCAGCTGCCTTTTACCCAACATACCACACTGTTTACTACTGAGTTTCTTTAGACTTTGTGCCTGGGCAAAACAACCCCAGCAGAAACCAGTGGAGGGTGCTGGTGGGACTTGGGCGTGGCAGGCCCTGTCCAGGTCCTGGGGTACCCAATGGTTAAACAGTGAGCTCTCCAGTGACTTGTCACCTTCTGATAGCTCATAATAGGACTCAACAAACCCTAGTGACATGTCCCCGGGCAAAAACCCCCAATTAGTCCCCAGAGCTGTTCCAAAAGGACTTGCTTTCACACACTTGAGAAAGCACAGCTGCCCTCTGCCCATCCGTGATTGCCTCCCTCCCTCCTTCCCAGCAAGGTCTGTAAGACAATTGGCCAACACAACGCAGGCTGGGGGAGATTTCCTAATGAGGGTCCACTAAGCAAAAGCCTCTGCAAGCAGCTGTGGGCCTGGCATGGCCGTAACAAGACACCTTTGAGTCCTCGTGTCCCAAGGAAACAGAGACACCTTGCCCTGTTCGGGAGCACTCAGCATCTGGTTAAAAATAAAGACCTCATATGCCCCATCACTCCTCAAAGTGCTCATTAATGCCTGTTTTCAGGCACAGAGTTTGAGGGCCTCCAGAGGCTGGCAGGAATTAGGAGTTTTGATCTGCTGAGGCAGGGAGGCACGCCTCCATTCTACGTTTATCCCATCTCTTCCCTTCATCCCTTGAAGGGTGAAAGTACTAGAGGGAAGGAAATCTAAAAGAGACATAGATGGAAATCAACTTGTGCTTGTTACCCAGGCAGTGAAACCATTCCTACTCTGGTTCTGCAGGTCGAGCAAGTTCCTGAGGTTAACCCAATCGCCCCATGCTCAGGGAGATGAGGCCACACGGGGCTGGGCCATACTGTAGAAATACTGAGTTTTTCCAGGTATTTCTCCCTTTGCTTGCTCAATCCAGTTGAGCAGCTAGGATATTCTATGCCTTTTGCTTTAGGGAAGAAATGACATACAGTACCAGTAACCGGTTGCCATCGAGTTGATTTCAATTCATAGCGAACCCATGTGTGTCAGGGTAGGACTATGCTCCATAGAATTTTCAGTGGCTGATTTTTCAGAAGTAGATCACCAGACCTTTCTTCTGAAGTGCCTCAAAGTGGATTCAAACCACCAACGTCCGGGTGAGTAGTCAAGCGCTTAACCGTTTGTGCCACCCAGGGACTCCTGCACCACATGGTGGAAGGCAGAAGAATACAAAGGTGTCCCAGGCTTTCGTTTCCAAATGCCTGAGTCCTTTCTTAGTGAGAAGATTGAGAGAAGAATCAATAAGTCTGAGAGAAATGGTGTTTGAAGAGCACAGGGCTCTCCCTTACCCCAGAAAAGCTTTCCTCAGAGAGGAATGGAGGTGAGGTCATGAGTGCAGAGATGCCAAGGCGGCCTGGGAGAGAGGGCCAGATCCAGAGGGGCCCTCCTCCATAGAAGAAAAGCTCCCCCTGATGCCCACAGAATGAGGGACGGGGGAAGGCTACCACCTCCCCTAACCTCCCTAATCCAGTGAGGACTTCCAAGCAGACAGCCCCTCCCCCAGGCCCGGGTGGTATAATAAGGAAGGGAGAGGCCTCCCCTGAGCTGAGGCATGGGCAAAATTTAATCTCATTACATTAAGTTTAAAAAGTGCTGATTTAACCTCCTCAGTGGGTCTGAGTCAGAAACAAATGGGTCACACAGAGCCTGCTTGTCTTGACATGGAGGCAGCATCAGTACCGCCGACTGACGAAGAGGTCCATTTCCCGTAGGGCTGACAAGTGGAGACTGCCTGCTGCCATCCGCCAACTCCACACACAGCCAGGTCAACACCCCACCTCACCCTGAAAAAAGGCAAAAGAAGACAATTTATATATTTGAAATATAAATTTCACAGGACAATTTTTGGTCTCTGAGTGCAGGTTCAAGTACTTGTAGGGTAGACAACACTTCTAACTCCACCACTTCCACCTCCACTGCCTCCAGTGACTTTCCATCCAAGGATAAAGCAGGAAGATGGCAGGGGCAGAGGCTAAGTGGGGAGAGAGGAGGAGGAGAAGGGAAGGAGTATGGAGTGTGCAGGCTTGGTACTGACTGTGGTCCCTTCTCTGGCTGGTAGCAGATGTTACCCTACCCCACCCCGGCATGGGCTAGGCACCTAACCCCAACCCAGCCAATCAGAGTACCTAGTTCTCCTGGAATCCACACCAGACCCAAGCAGCAACAATCATATTCCTTCCTCGAGATTTATATGTGGACAGCGAGAAAGAGGAGTCCTTTTTCCAGGAGAGCCACTGAAGAGGAGAATGTGAATCTGGGACACCACTAGACACTTCCCTGCCACATGGGAGGAACTGTCTGCAAATGAAGTCAAACGGAGATGAGAAATAGAGGGGACAGGGGAGAAGGGGGTGGAAAGAGGAAAGGAGAGAAGGGAGAAAAGTCGGAGGGAGAGGAAGGGGCTTTGTGATTGACCGGGTCCAGCCAGTCCCTGACATCTGCTTCCTGCAGCTTTTACTTGATCTGGGAGCTGATCCAGAAGCTGCCTCAGCTTCACCAACAAACAAATTCCATTTTTGTCCAAGCTAGTTTGACTTGGATTTCTGTCATTTACGTTCTCAGAAGTTCTGATGAACACAGAAATGATGCTACGACTTAACTTTCCCCACCCTTCGCCTGGGGCTAGTTTTGAGTATCTACGGTTAGAAGAGAGGTCCAGAAACTGCCAGGAGCATTTTTCTTGAAACTCGGTGAGATTTGGGACAATGGGTGAGGGCCAGGATCTGGTTAAACTGTTCAAGCCAGAATCTACAAGATGGAGGGCATAAGCAGGGCTGCGTTGGGGCCAGGAAGGAGTGTCTCAGGACTGGGGAGAAGAGCCTTCTCCCTGCCGCTGCCCAGGCTCCAGCTTTGGGAGAATCTAGAGTCAGCACACTGGGCATGAGCACCAGCATTCTGTGATGGACAGTGGTCCCAGTGGGGCATCTCTCAACAGCTATGGAGGCACCAGGTTATGGGGAGGCCAATGGGGAGGCAAAGCAGAGACGAGGAGCAAGGCAGCATCATGGTGACTGCAGTTGTCACTCTTGTTTGTGGGTTCACCTTTTGAAGACACCCAGAAGAAAAAAAAAACAATAGACACCGTGAGAGGGACCAACTTCTGTCAGGTGAGGTTCTCGCTATAAAGAGGAAAGGTAGTCTTATTTGGTAGGTACAGGTGGTGAAGCAGACTAATCAATTTACATAGATACAGCTCAGTATTGTATTTTAGGTCTTCTGCTGCTTTCTGTGATTATAGATCATTGAGAGTAGTGTGAATCCCAGCAGTCAGACCACTGACTCATAGGGTTTTCAGACTGGTGATGCCAGTGGGGAGCAGTGACCACCCAAACCTGAGTTGATTCTTCCTTGGAGGAAGAGGAAGTAACTCTTTGGGTCATTTCAATGCTAAAACAGAACACAGCCCCAGAGTCTCAGGCTCAGCTCAGATCAGTCAGAGGGTGGATACTCAAGCAAAATACAGCCCTTAGTGCCTTTGTAATCTGCAGCACTGAACCAGAAGCCCCCAAATCCTGTTGAGCCCCACCGAACGCGAATGTTCTATTGAGAACTGAGGCTGGATTTTCAGACACAACACATCTTCATTTAAAGATGCTCACAGCATCATCACTGTCTGTCACCAGTCATGTGAACAAAATGTGTATTCTGTGTTTCTGTAAAGGCCACGGGGGCGTGGGCCTGGGTGTCTTCTCATAACATTTCTCCTTCAAGGACACACTGACGTTTTAGATGCATCCTGGGACTTCTGAACCTATGTCCCCAAGCAACACCTCAGAGGTGAATGATTTCCATTGTGTTGAGCCTGCAGGGAGAGGATGATATAGATCAGTATTCTAGTCACTTTGGAAAGATTTTCAATTTTTCTCCCAAAGGGTAGAAATGCCATTTTCCTGATTCTTAAAGCCTTTCCAGTCTGTCCTCCTCCTGCATACATATGACATGAAAGATTCAGCCTGAGGTGAAACATAAGGGACACCTTCTGGAAAGCAGAACAGTTTGAGACAAGAACACAGATGTGTGAGGAAATCAAGGGAATTGTCATTCACCACACAGCCTACAGGTGCGTCCACCCACAGGGTCATGGGTCAGGTAACTGGGTAACTCTAAAGAGACCAGAAGTGTGTCCCACGCCCACAGAGTGTTGCTGATCATTCTTGGTACTCCACTGCATCGTCAGGGATGAGGAGGGGGATTTGGAGGTAAGAACGGGATCTGGGCCCGTGTCTTAGTTATCTAGTGCTGCTATAACAGAAATACCACACGTGGATGGCTTTAACAAAGAGAAGTTTCTTCTCTCACAGTTCAGGAGGCTAGAAGTCTAAATTCAGGGCACCAGCTCCAGGGGAAGGCTTTCTCCTTCTGTCGGCTCTGGACGAAGTTCCTTGTCACCAGTCTTCCCCTGGACTAGGAGCTTCTCAGGCACGCTCTGCTCCCAGTGCTGTTATCTTGGTGGTATGAGGCCCCCCATGGCTCTCTGCTGGCTTCTCTCTTTTATATCTCAAAAGAGATTGGTTTAAGACACAACCTAATCTTGTAGATTGAGTCCTGCCTCATTAACATAACGACCTCTAATCCTGCCTCATTAACATCATAAAGGTAGGAGTTACAACACATAGGAAAATCACATCAGAAAACAAAATGGTGGACAATCACACAATACTGGGAATCATGGCCTAGACAATTTGACACATGTTTTGGAGGGACACAATTCAATCTATGACAGCCCCAAACATCTAGCACCCAGATGCAAGGGAAGAGGAGGGGGAACCCCAAATGTGCTCCTATATGGGACCATCACCAACAGAGACCTGGAGGAAACCCAAGGAGATGTGAAGATGTGGAGGGAGGCATTCATGGCTTCATCTTCATAGCACCTAAGTGCTATGCTATCCGGAGGCCTCCTTCAGAAAGAGAAGGCCAGGCTGATGAGCAAGAGGCAGCATCTGTGTGAAAGAGCTCTACTCCTTCAGGGAAAATAATTGTGAAACTGACTGCCCACGCGGCCTGTCTGTCTCCTTACAGGCTGGGGGCCACCCAGTGCATAAAGTACCAGGGGCACAGAGCAAAGAGGAGCCTGGATTCTGTGTGAGCTCCCCATTTCATACCACAAGCCTCCAAGAACAGGAAACGGCAGGGCCAGCAGCAACAGGTGTCAATAGAAGGAGATGTGTTGTTTCTATTTACCAATAAACACAAATGCCTGAAATGGGTGGCTGCTGTTCTATGCTGGGAAGTGTTTGGGTGCCTTCCCAAAAATGGGAAATAGGATTGTAGTAAGTCTTAACGTTGGTGGCCCTCAATGAAACATGCTTCCCAGTATTCACATCCTTGCTTATTCCTCTCTCACATTAACTCTAGTTTCATCCTGCGACTTGCTTTACACCATGGAACACTAGCAAGTATACTACAAGCAGTGGCTTGATAAGCACATGCCCTTTAGGGCTTGTCTTCTGGAAGCCAGCTGCAGTGCTGCAAAGAAGTTCAGCTAGAATACTGAATGTTGAGAGGCCACGTAGAGAGAGATCTTGCAGAATGAGAGAACTCTTGTACCTTCTAGCGTACCCAAACTCCCAGGAGCTTACAGTTTCATTGGAGAGAGAAGAGGTAAGCGTGGAAACAATTAAGTAGATTTGTGAGATTTAAGTAAGAGTGGTAAGACATTACTCAAGAGATGTCTGTCACAAAGTAGGCAGTAAATCATTGTCCAAAGAACAATGATAACACTCTCTTAGATTTCCAGCCTTACAGCTATCAAAGCACTTTTGCATCTCTTATCTCATTTAATTATAATAACAACCCAGTGACGTAGGCAGAGCAGGATGTACTATTCCTTTTGCACACCAAGCTTAAGTAGTGTAGGAGTCCCATTGAGTGAGACTCCCAAGAACTGGAAATTCAATCCCTGGGGCACTTAACTGGGTTTAGAGTGGGTACTAATGGGTCCCTACTGAACAGAACTGAATGGGAGAAATATCCTTAGGTGGGACAAGCGTGGGCAATGCTGTCCTTGGTAGGCATCCTGGAGAAAGAGGAGGCACCCAGCAGGGTGTTTCCAAGTGGGGTCCTGGGACCTCCTGACTCACAATAACCTGGGATGTTTGTTGATTATGCAGATTCACCGACTCGCGGTAGGGCTTAGTAACCTATAGCTTTAGGATGCTCCCAGGTGATTCTGATGGTCTGCCATATTTGAGCACTGTTGGGTGAATCACCTGATACCTGAATGATGAGTGACAGAGATGCAACTGGAACCCAAGCCTGAGGACTCATGGTCCAGTGTTCTAGCCAGTTCTCTTATCTTCACTGAGGAGGCAGGAATGACTCAGTTTTGAAAAGATGTGTAAGATTTGGATACACAGGAAAAAAATGGAGGTAAAGCTCTAGAGGCACTAAGAAAAAAAAAATAGAATTGAATAGCTCAATCCCACTCTATCCTATGCTGTATATCCATTATTAAATAGAATCATTGTCAAACAATAACTCATAGGAAAGGGACAAAAATCACTAACAAGGACTTGGGGTAATAATATTCTTCGTGGATAGCATAGTTTAGATTTTGTCTCCTGTTTGTTTCTTGAAGGTGAAGAAACATCATTCTTGCATTGGGGCACAGGCAGGGCCCCTCCTCACTTTGTCCTAGGATATCACGACTCACCTGGAGTTAGAGAGCAGAACCCTGAGGTGAACAACCAGCCCCAATGGAGATATCAACCTTCTAGAGCTTCAGGCATTAGAGCTACCTCGGCCCTCCCTCATCCTCCATATTGGCAGCTTCTACTGACAGAGACAGCAGGAAGAAGAGCTCCAAACAGGCTGAGTGGTGTGCGTGCGTGTGTGTGTGTGCATGTGTGTGTGTGTGTGTGTGAGAGAGAGAGAGAGAGTATGAAAGTGTGTTGTGTGTGTGTATGTATGAGTGTGTTTTGTGTGTGTTGTGTAGATGTGTGTGTGTGTTTATGAGTGTGTGTATGTGTTATGTGTGTGAGACAGTGTGTATGTGTGTGTGTGTGTGAAGGTGTATGTGTGAGTGTGTAGGGGGAGTTGCCCACTCCTCTTCCCACCACAACTTAAGGACCAGTTCATCTAATGCAGGGGAGGCAGAGAGGGAGAAGCTCAGTTGAAGGACCCATGGCTGGTTCCTCATATTTGAGATTTACCTTTTCTTTTTTGTGTCATTATTACACTCTCCCACTCTTTGTGACTGAAACTGAGCCACTTCTGATCTGTATCAGAAGGAAATGTGCTGTTTAAGTGCCCTCAAAATTAGACTCAGGTAATTCACTCTTTAATAATCAGCATGTTTCTCCCTCCAGCCCACTAAACCACCCCCATCCAGCTCCCCAGTTCTATTTTCATCCCTGTCCCCTCCTGGGTGGGGAGTCCTTAAAGGGGCCAAGCAGGTTTGTCATCTTTTCCCTTTCTTTCCATATAGCCCTAATGGGGCCCGAGAGAGTTGTCCTCTTCCTCTGCTGTGATACAAAGTGAGACTCTGAGCCAGGCTCTAACGGGCCAGAGAAGCAGATTCTGAGAAAAGGCGCTGTTTTGGGAGCGTGGATAGCGAACAAGCCTAGCCCACTCACCATGACAAAGAGCCTGAGTCTGCCCTCAGACTCAGCAGAGAGCAGCCTGTGAGAGAGGGGAGACCATCTCCTCAGAGCCCAAAAGTAGTGAAAGTGTCATCCACCCTGGGTGTCCTCTCAAGTGGGTACGAGAGGATGAAAAATTGTCCTTCGTAGCATTTGCCATTATTGTCAGCGTCATCATGAATCAGGGCCCATGGCTCCAGGACTCCTGGGCTCACTGCCTTCCTCAGCCAGCCCTCAGCCCCACCTTCAGCCAGTGCTCAGGCAGGGTGGGAAGCGGGTGCCATCGGGAGGCGGGAGGGGGCTGGAGGATGAGGCACTTGAGGAAAGAGGACCCCAAGAGAGGGGAGAGAAATAAAAAGGCAAATTACTTTTGCAGTTTTGTTTTCTACTGTTTTTTAAAAATTATTTTTCTCATTACAAAAGTAAACCATGGTCGCTGGAGAGATTTTTGAAAACTAGGCACTAAAAAGAAGAAAATAAAAATCACCTATAATCTCACCATCCAGAGATAAGTATTAAGGAGTATTTACTTGTGGTTTTCTTCACATATTATGTAAATCCCAATCCACAAACTCAAGTGGATAGGAAACGTAATGTTATTTTTCTACTGAACAATCTCTGTTAGAACCCTCTGACCCCTGTTCCTCTGAAGTGGTAGAAATCTAAACCCAGTCATTTCAGAGTCCCCAGCTCCCATTTTCTTACCTCTGCACTAAGTAAGTTCTTCGTGCTTAAGCAGTGCCAGGCCCCAGGGTGGGCGGCCATCCCACTTGTGGCTCTCTCTGTCCCTGCTGGCGTCCACCAAGCACGATGGTCCTATCTGCTTCCTAAAAAGCCATCCTGCAGGTCACTGCTACATGAACCCTCACTCCCATGCAAAAGATGCCCTCAGAGCACTTTCTTGCCACTTCCATGCACTTCTTGAGGCACTGATTCTTGAAAGCCCTTCTTCCATCTTCAAACCACATTGGAGTTGGAGGAAGCTTGGTGTGGCTCCTCTGCACTTTTTGCATGCTGAAATGAGTTTGCAGGAATTATTCTACTGCCTCACATCCCCTGGCTGAGAGAGCCATTGCCACCCTGAGGGCTTCTGCCTCCTTAGGGCTATATCCAAGTAAGGTACTTGTAATCTCTGGTCCCCAAAACTACATGGAGTTCCTGTCATCCCTCCCAAGGCAGAGAGAAACCCAGCTACCCCCTCTGAGGGATCCACCAACATCTAAAGCCTCCTTGTCTCCCAACAAATTCCCTTCCCCTCCCCTCCCTTCTCCTCCTCTCCTCTCTTCTTCTCTTCTCACCTCCCACCCTACCCTGCCCCAAGGTCAGGGAAATCTGCTTTAATTTAGGAATGGGAAAATCCACTCTTACCAAGGCTACCACATAAGGTTGAGCAGTGCGTGCACTGCACAAAGGTGCCCTGCCAAGGGGCGGGGTGCAAGAGGAGACTAAAATCCTGCCTGTGTGCTACCAGCCAACAGGGAAGGGCACCTTTACATAACTCACCTAGAGTTGCCATAAGTGCTAGCAACAGCCCTGTCCCTACTCATCATGCATTGTTCCAAATGTTACACCCAGGCCTCAGCTTTTGAAACTCAAGGGCCCTTCCCTGAGGCAATTAACGTTGGGCAGTCTGGTTGCTGTCCACCTTCAGGGAAGGATCACAGTGCCAGAAATGCAGGGGAATACCTTGGTTAACATTTGATGAGATCATACACAAGCACGCATGCGTGTATGAACGCATGCACGCATGCACATACACACACATGCATGTGCACTGCACCTCTAAATGCTAGACCCGAATCTTTGCGATTGGGGCCAGAACCTGAATTTTAAAACGCTCCCTTGGTGATTCTGAAGGGTCGAGGGAGAGGCAGAACCATGAGGAGAAGCTGAAATCTCATCCCTAGACAGCCACAGCTGGAGAAGGATGCCTCACCCCTTGGAGCAGACAGGAAAGTAGTGGGTGTATCAGGGCTGGGAGGCTCAGGCTGTATTGCAGATTGAATTGTGTCCCCCAAAAACATGTGTCAACTTGGCTAGGCCATGATTCCCAGTACTGTGTGGCTGTCCTCCATTTTGTGAATTGATGTGATTTTCCTATGTGTTGTAAATCCTACCTCTATGATGTTAATGGTGCTGGTGAAAAATATTGAATAGACCATGGACTGCCAAAAGAGCAAACAAATCTGTCTTGGAAGAAGTACAGCCAGAATGCTCTTTAGAAGCAAGTATGGTGAGACTTCAGCTCACATACTTTGGACATGTTATCAGGAGGGATCAGTCCCTGGAGAAGGACGTAATGCTTGGTAAAGTAGAGGGTCATCGAAAAAGAGGAAGACCCTCAATGAGATGGATTGACACAGTGGCTGCAACAATGGGCTCAAGCATAACAACGATTATGAGGATGGTGCAGGA
>NW_004444063.1:2011717-2067802 GCF_000243295.1 Trichechus manatus latirostris
AAAGAGGAAGACCCTCAATGAGATGGATTGACACAGTGGCTGCAACAATGGGCTCAAGCATAACAACGATTATGAGGATGGTGCAGGACCGGACAGTGTTTCATTCTGTTGTACTTAGGGTTGGTATGAGTTGGAACCTACTTGACGGCACCTAACAACAACAACATGATGTTAATGAGGCAGGATTAGAGGCAGTTATGTTAATGAGGCAGGACTCAATCTACAGGATTAGGTTGTATCTTGACCCAATCTCTTTTGAGATATAAAAGAGAGAAGCGAGCAGAGAAGGGAAGGACTTTATACCACCAAGTAAGAAGTGCCAGGAGCAGAGTGTATCCTTTGGACGGGGGGTCCCTGTGCTTAGAAGCTCCTCAACCAGGGTAAGATTGATGACAAGGACCCTCCCCCAGACCCGACAGAGAGAAAGCCTTCCCTTGGGGTTGGCACCCTGAATTTGGACTTCTACCCTCCTAGACTGTGAGAGAATAAATTTTTCTTTGTTAAAGCCATCCACTTGTGGTATTTCTGTTATAGCAGCACTAGATAACTAAGACAGGCTGGATGGTGGATTATCATATCTTGAAACATCCTCAACACTCCCAAGCACCTTCTTGTTTTCTCTATTTGGTTCTAGCTGAGATGCTGAGACAATCTGCTCACTGGTGAGGCCAGCACCATTTCTGGGGGAGTGTCATGTTAAAGGCTTTCTCTAAGAAGGGCCAGATGACTCCAAGTAGTCACCCAGCCCACTTCTCCCTCCCCGAGACATAAACCCGCAGGGAGCCCTCCTTGCATAAGGGGTGGGAAAAGCCCCTTCCCCAGAAGTACTGGGGTACAGGTGATGTGTGTCTCCCTGGAGGAAACCTTCCATTGTGGAGACTGGAGACTGCCTAACTTCTGACCTGAGAGCCCAAGAGGAGGAGCAGGTTGAATTTCTATTGCCTCGGCATAAAATGGCAATGCTAATGTAGTTTCCAATTTAGGTTTTAAAATGCCACCTAAAGGACAGCTTCCGTTCTCTCACTTAAAACATTTTAAAAATCATCACATTTTGTCACGAATCAAACCATGGGCATATTTGTCCCTCATTCCTCGTCAAGGACTGACAGAGCAAAAAGGATACTCTTTCTCAGATTTTTTGGTGACTGATATGCTACCTCTTTGGTCAGGAGGCCTCTCTCAACCCATACTCCACAACCATAGTCCCTTCTGCCCTGGGAACATCTGGGCACCCAAGGAAGACCCACCCTGCCATTCCCCTGTGGGAGAAAACGGTGCTGCCAGTGGCAGAGGTACAGGAAGGACCAGGAAAGAAATGAGAGCTGTCCCATAGACAGTTCCCAAGCAGAAGGTTTTAGACCAGGAGGTGATTGGTGGAAAAGAGAGACTTATCCAAAAATAATAGAATTGGGATCCATATGAGTTTTACAGAGCCTTGGTGGCTCAGTGGTTAAGAACTCGGCCGCTAACCAAAAGGTTGGCAATTTGAATCCACCAGCCGCTCCTTGCAAACCTTATAGGGCAGTTCTACTCTGTCCTATAGGGTTGCTATGATTTGGAATTGACTTGATGGCAATGGGCATGAATTTTACGGGAAAGAAATCAAGTTTTTTTGTTTGTTTGTTTGTTTTGCTCTGTTTTTTTAACCTTTGGGAGAAAAAGAAAACATAATTTAAAATCCTAAAGGAATACGGTCCCAAACTTTGTAAATTTGGACTTTCCTCCTCTTCTTAGTCAGGAGTGGAAATCTTTCCCTATATTTTGAGTAGGGTTGGGAGGTGGGGGAGCAAGAAGGGTGAATGTTGTCAGATGGGTGTCTTCCAATAACTTGGGTGGTGACTTTGGGATTTGCACGCAGGAAGCGAGGGTCTAGTGGAGGCAGAACCAGTCACCAGGGACTCTATAGAGAAGGAAGACTCTTCTCTAGGAGGTGCCTGTCCTTGCAAGGCCAGGTCTAATCCCCTGAGAGGGAAGACAGGCATCTAACTGCCAGCCCAGGACCCCAGTTCAGGAGCAGAATTGGGAAGAAGAGAGCTCAAGGCTATACCGGCAGCAGCTTCCCAACCTGACACAGGTCCCCACAGTCTAGCCCAGAGTGCTGACACTGGGGGCGGCAGAGAGAAGGATGTACCAGTGGACACCCCTTCCTGCACGTCCCCAATCCTAGATCTTCTCGCTGACTTGCACCAAGCCTTTCTGGCTGATGCTGCCCCCAGCATGGGTGGGATTACAGGTTGACTGGGCCATTCCCTCACCTCCCGGCAGGCCTGCTCCTGAACCTCAGAAGGCTGAGCCACTGGCCCTTCCCAGCCCTTCCTTTGTGCAGGTCCCCTGTCCCTCCCGTTCTCCACACCTCAGGCTTCAGACATTCCTGAGAGAGGCTGAAGCAGGAACAAGCCCTCAGCTAGTCTGTTCTTGGAACCCTCAGGTCCTCTGCGAGCAAGGAAAGGACATCTTCCCAACATCTCAAACATGCTGGAGCCAAGACCAGCATCTCACTTTTAAAGGTCCCCACCTGTGTACTATTTACAGATCAGGCCCTCATTTGAGTCATAAAGGGTGCTGGGTAAGAACAATATTGGGGGCTGACAATCAGGAACATTCTGGAACAACCAGCCAGACTGAAGGGAGGAACATAAGGTAAGACCATATGCTGATTTCTGGACATTCAAACCTTTCCCCCTTAACATAATATCAAATTGCTAGCAGTGAATGGGGGGAGAGGGGAATTCTAAATTGTTACTGCTTGCTCACAGGGTTCTCCAAAATCATTGTTATTTTCTTCTTTACCCGTGTCTACATTTTCCCAGTTTTCCATAATGGCCAAATATTCCTTTTATAACCAGGATAAAAATCAGGGGGAGATTATTTTTATTTTAAAAGGTCTGTAGGAAGCCACTGCAAATTGTTGACTCAGGCAATGACCTGAAAATAATTCTGGCTCACTCTGGCAGAGGAACACAGCCAGGATGCATGAAGGTGAGTTTACCATGAAGCCAATGAAGCTTAAGCCTCAGGATCCCAGTTCATGTTCACATTCTCAGGTATTTTTGTAGAATTTACAAAAGTAAGCTATTTTAACCACAAGCAGGTGAAACTATTATCTCTTTGTGTGTGTGTGTGTGTGTGTGTGTGTGTGTGCACTCTAGGCGAAGGTTTTCAGAGCAAATTAGTTTCCCATTCAATAATTTATACACAAATTGTTCCATGACATTGGTTGCAATCCCTGCAATGTGTCAGCATGCTCCCCATTACCACCCTGAGTTCCCCATTTCCATGTGTCCGGTTTTCCTGTCCCTTCCTGCCTTCTCGTCTTTGTTTTTGGGCTGATGTTGCCCTTTTGGTCTCATATAGATGATTGCTCTAAGGACTACCTTCTTCACAGGTGTTACTGTTTATTTTATAGGCCTGTCTATTATTCGGCTGAAAGGTGATCTTCGGGAGTGGCTTCAGTTCCAAGTTAGAAGGGGTCTAAGGGCCATAGTCTCAGGGGTTCCTCCAGTCTCTCTCAGACTAGTAAGTCTGGTCTTTTGAAACTACTATCTCTTCCGCTACAACTTCCCCTCTGCCACACTTTTCCTTACGTGCTGAAGAGGCTGCAGGCATTGTGGGGATCCAGCTGAGGAGAAGTAGAGTTGGAGATACACTTAGTTTGAGTGTCAGCGGATGTAATTATGTGACTTTCAGTTATTTATGCCTAAGGTACTGCTAGCCGTCCCAATATGGCTTCCAGTGATACCCCTACCACCGGCTAAGTGAGAGAGGGGAGCTGATATGAAGGTGTCCTCAAACACCTGGCACCAAAGGAATGTGAGTATGGAAGGGAAATGAGGTTTGAAATGTATACAGCCAGAAGCCAATCTGCATTATTTTTCGTATTTTGGATCTGTCAACTTTTTTAAAAGTGTGATTTATTTTGATTCTATTTCTCATTCTAAATAAATATTCACTTTAAAACCTACACTTGTGGTCTTATTCTCAGAGAAGTCCCCTAAGATGTATAAACTTCAGGCTCCATAACACCTGGATCTACCCCTGATGATGGACCTCAGAGGAAAAAGCCACAGGAGAGGAAAGGGCAGGAGCCTGCTATATTCTTGGCATCTGCCAATGAGGTTCTGGCCTGGGCAGTAGCAGTCCCTGTGGAAATACCGGTGGCAAGGAGACAGAGATCCAGCCAGGACACACAGCCCAGTACACACGTGGACTTACACCTCCAACCACAGAAATGAGGCAGGACAGGAAGTGTGGTCTGGATGAGACCCTGAGCTCTGACCTCAGTCCCAGACTCAGAAGCCAAAACCCAAGTAATAAGGGTATGATTCTCACCCTCGGAGGAATCTGAATCAGAGGCACATCGTCCAAACCAGTGATAAACAGCTGGAGACCACCTGGGTCTTGCCCACCCTAGAAGAAAGGCCAGAAAAGGTTAGCTGAGGGCAGGGGGTGGAAAAGGGGCTTCTCAGGAGCAGTGAGTCTTGTGGGGATTTCAGCCCCTGGCACCTGTCCCTTTCCCCAGGACTCAACAACCCTCTGCAAAGGGCTGCCAGTCCCAGCCTTGGCAGAGGAAATCTTACTCTTGACTACCACAGCCAGCACTGCCACCAGCTTCATACATCCTGCCCAGCAGGGGACTCCTCTAACAGGCAACTTTTGCTCAAGACTCTCCATCAGCCTGACAGACTTTTTTACTTTGAGTCTCTTCCTTTCTCAAGTCCTCCCTTCCTCTCTCCTTTCACAGGAGTCAGACCTGCATTGCGACTGAAGGTTCTTCCAATCGAGTGCTGCTCCCTTACCCTTTACCCATCACAGGCGTTTCCCCCCAACAAATTCCTTTCATGAGCTTCTTGGAGGACGTGAACTTACCCGGCAACAAGTTGGGTTTTTCTTCTTGCCATGATCAGAATAATTAAAAGATATTAAGAGGCAGTAACTTTCTCTGTGTGATTCAATGATGGTTAATGCCATATCCATGCACTACCTACAGTCATCTGCATCCCACCTGAAGAATGCATACCAGATTTTAGGAAATGCAATACTAGAGAAAAACAAACTCTTCCTGGATGAGTTATTTAGCCCCTGACCTCACTGCCAAGTCCCAGACTTTGCCATGAAGTAGTTCTCCATCAGTGGCACCAATGGGTTTGGGGTGGGGGGCTCCTAATTGAGCATACTGCCCCCTTACTTGCTACCTGTCTCCATTCTGGGGGCTGAAGCACCCCCCTTGGCTTCCAGTCTTCCCCCCAGCTGTAACCCCACAGACCAGGCACCCCCTCCCCTGGAAGGTGCAGGGACAGGGACCAGAGGACCCTAGCCAGGTACCATGGAGCCTAGCTACTGATCCCAAATAAACAGCACTGTTCCAAGTCTTCCTGGCTCCTTTTGGCACATGCTGGCTCTATCCCAGCTTCAACCCACTTCCCAATTCTTGGCCATAGAGGTAGTCTGCTCCCAAGCATGCAGTGACTCCACT
Source organism: Trichechus manatus latirostris (assembly GCF_000243295.1). Classification (NCBI taxonomy): domain Eukaryota; kingdom Metazoa; phylum Chordata; class Mammalia; order Sirenia; family Trichechidae; genus Trichechus; species Trichechus manatus. Next base: position 2,017,191 of record NW_004444063.1, read on the forward strand.
CATAACTCCATTCCAACAATGCTGGTCAAACCCAGCAGCAGGAGGAGTGCAGTTTCACCACTGTGCAAACCTCTGTCCTTCCCAAAGAAGGCTAGGCAGTCTAGCTCAGGAAGTGGCAATCAATCTACTAATAGTCACAGCCTCCTGGAAGCCTTGTGTTGCTATGGTCCACTTGGCTACAGGACACACAGCTAAAGGGACCCAGAGAGGTAGGCGAGGCCAGATGTCATTGTGACCAAAGAGAAGGATGTTGAGGCGTTAACTAGTGAGCGGTGAGATTTTGTCCAAGAAATGGCATACCCAAAGTCATACCATCACCATCAGCCAACACCTATGGCCCTCAGATTCAGGTTTGTACCTTCATCTGGTACCTCCCTTCCCAAATCCAGAAAGCCCATGAATCATGAGACTGACTCAATCCCACCATCTGATCCAGGCAGGAGACCCACAGGCCCACAAAATCAGAGGACAAAGCCAGGATATGCCCTTTCTAGTACCAGAGACAAAGTTCTTTGAGCTCTCTCCCTACAGAAACTTCTTTCCCTCACATCCCCATCCTTTCTCCAGTTCTCCCATTCCACAAACCAGACTATAACCACCTTGAAATGTTGTGGCATGACCGTTCTTGAAGCCTAAACCAACCAACCAACCAGTTGCCTTTGAGCTGACTTCAACTCATGGCAATCCCATGTGTGTCAGAGTAGATCTGTTCTCTATAGGGTTTGCAATGGCTAATTTTTCAGAAGTACATCCTCAGGCCTTTCTTCCGAGGTGTCTCCGGATGGACTCAAACCTCCAACCTCTCAGTTCGCAGCTGAGCGCATTAACCATTTGCACCACCCAGGGACTCCTCTTGAAGTCTACTACTGCCTTAGTCTCATTTGAAAAATTGTTTAATTTCAGAAACTGGGTTTGTCTCACTTGCTATTTAGTTCTTAAAATAGACATTCTAAAACGCAACCTTAAATCACCAATCACTATAGTTGCCAAAGACATCATGTTTAAAAAAAAAAAAAAAAAATTACCAGCGGTGGTCATAAAATAAAAATAAAAAAAATAGTTTCTGCAATAAAAGGCTTTTGTCTGCATTCACAGAGGAAACAGAATCCATCCACAAGACAAATGCTCACCCTTCCCTTGATACACAGGTAAAACTCATTCCAGGAGCAACAAACTTCAGCCTTCCCAGAGAACTTTTCAGCCTTGATCTTCAACCCCAGCCTGTGTGTGAGGCTGAGTGGTTTAATAATAATTCCCCTAGTGTACAGAAGAAACAAAAAGCTTCAGCAAGCACCACAGGCCACAGGAGCAGTTTACAAAATCCTGGGGCTGTAATGCTCCCAGTCTCCCAAATTACCATTAAACAGATGCCAAACGACTCTTGTGGCAGGAAAGACGCCCTTGCCTCTCTCCATCTCTCCAAAGATAGACTCACGGAGAGGGAATGTGTGTCACTCAAGACGATATAATGGGAAACAGGTTGCTCTCAGTTTTCAGCCTTGTGACCTCTGCCTGTCAAAGCCAACCTCCGAGCCCCTTTTTATAATCTTTTCCAAGGGCTTAAATGTATGAGTACACAGAGCTCTGTTAATGGAAGGGCACTCTCACTTGAATAAAAGGCTATGTAAACTTCATCTCTGCATTTACCCAGAACCAGTCGTGTTTAATTTCCTGCCCTAGCGTGTTCAGGGAACGTGACCGCCCTTTAGGGGCTCTGAACATCTTTCAGAAAAAAACAGTTCCTCCCCTCCGGACCAGAGGACCCCAAAGAAGGACAAGGTACCTCCTCAGCCTTTACCAAAAGGGAAGGCAGTTTAACCACACGCTCTTTGTTCAGTTTCTCAGTAGAAAAAGGGGCTTAAAGACCAAGTGGAGGAGCACAGGCTGCAGAGTTTGAGGCCCAGGTGCACCATGACCCAGCTGAATGACTTTGGCAAGTCTGGGTTCCAGTTTCTTCCTTGGGAACACTGGGATGATAGCAGTGCCTGTGGCACAAGTTGCTGTGAGGAGAAAGGAGGTAATGCTGAAGCCCAAGCCCCGAGCTCAGCTCGTGGAAAGAGCGCCATGGATCGAGGCTACTAGGACTGCTCTCTCATTGGAGACACTTTATTGTAGTGGTTAAGTGCATGGACTCTGGAGCCTGGCTGCCCAAGTTTAAATCCCGGCTCCTCCATTCACAGGCTGTGGGATCTTCCTTGTGTTAACTTAACTTCCGTAAAATGCAATATGATGATTAAAAGCAGCATCTGTGGAGAAGGAATGATCAGTGCCAGGGACTCCAGGTTCAATAGTGGAGCTGAAGGGGCTCTCCATCGATACCAAATCCTTTGCAGGCTTCCCTGGCTCCAGGTCCATTTCCTGGATGGGTCACAGCACATTTCCAGAGCAGGACTAGAGATCACTGCCAGTAACCGCTCATTTTACAACCCAAAGTGCTGACATCTGCCCCAGATTCCACTTAGGACTTCCCAACTGAGCCTGAGTGGAGCTAAGGGGAGAGGGAATAGCAGGGCTGTGTTATTCCCTATACAGACCCAAACAGGAAATTCCAAGCCAAACCCCAAACTGAGCTGCTCGAGCCTGCATTCAAGCCCTAGGGACCCAGGAAGTGACTGACAGCAGGGGCTTCACGTGGATAAAACCTGCTCCATACAACTCATATGCTAAAGCTCCCCCCCCCCCACCTCTTCTGCTGCCGTGCTAGTCTAAGCCACCATCCTTTCTCATCTTAAGTGCACTTTTTCTGCTCCCCCCCCCCCCCCCGCCATGGCTGAAGATGTTGGTAGGGGGCCTACGCTGGTTTCACATAACATCCCCTAGGATCCTGCTGGCTGAGCATTTTACTGTCCAAAATAGGTCAGGCCTACAGAGAAAGGAACTCCCTGTCCCTCGGCTGCCTGTCCCACTGTCATTGCTGCTGCTGCTGCATCACTGTTAAGTGGCAGCTGTCCTGTGCTAGCACGGAGAAGCCCTTGCCCCTCTCTGAGCCAGCTTTCCCATCTGGAAAAGAAGGTGTTAGCCTAAGCAGCAGCCTAGCTTAAGGGCCAGGGTCCTGTAGTCCTTAGAGCTCAGAGGCAGCTCAGAGACTAAGGCAGGGTCTGTTTAGAGTGACTGGATAGATGAGACAGCCCTGAGTCCTGCAGGGTCCTGCCCTCCACCTCATGCCTGCATACGCAGCCTCCTCCTGGCCTAGGGAGGCCACCCCATAGGCCTGTCAATGGACTAAGAGGAAAATACTGAAGAAGACCTCCCTGAGCATTTTTGCCCCTCACTCAGCAGTCACTCTGCAGAGTCAGAAGTTGGGATCACCATTTCAAAGTTAGAAAAAGAGCTCACAGAGCTGTTTCTGCTGGGCTGGGCAGGGATTCGTGGGCATGAGCTCTGGCCAAGATAAGTCTTGTATACTTTGGCTGTTCTTGTTATGTTGGTGGTCAGGTATGGGGTGGGGTGGAAAAATAATTCATCTTTTCACCAGTTCATTAAGTCAGTGCTGACCAAGCTCTCACATGCACTGCACCCCACGATGGGAGAATGAGAAAGGAGGAGAGAGACACAAATGTGAACTTGGCTGACAGCGTGGGGGTCTCAGATAAGTGACCAGGCCACTGAGCCAAGACTAGGGTGAGGGAATGAAGAGCCTATGGCGCAAAATTGAAGGAGGCCCTCACTCCTGAGCCTGTACTTGCAGCACCCCGAGAGCAAGTGTCTCCTTCAATTTTGCACTGTAGGTGCCTCACTTATCTCACCCTAGTTCTGGCCCTGCCAGGCAATGACAGTCAAGGGCAGTAAGTGCTTCTTGAGAAGTGCAAGGGCTGTGGGTGCCCAGGGAGTAGCTCCTATTCTAGCCTGGGCGGGGGGAGCGGCTGGTGGGGGGTGCTTGAAAGACTCCTCAGAGGAAGTGAAGAGTTTGGACTTCTGGAAAAGGGGACCTCCCCCCCTTCAGTCCAGATGACTGCCCACCTCTGTCCTGGCCACCAAGCCTCTGTTTTGCCAGGGCTGCTAGGAGCTAGTGGGCGATTGCCAGCGGGTCTGCTCTTGAACTCTGAGCCCAAGCAGAACAGGGTTGGAGACTCCAAGCCAACCCGTCTATGGCTAGAGGGAGGTGGCTGTTGGCAGGCTGGAGGGTATTGAAGAGAATGACGGGCGTCGCAGCTCAGATGGTCTCTGAGTCAGTTTGCTGTCCACAACTGTTGTGCGTGTATCTCTGTTCCTAGGTCTCTGTGTCTCTCCTTTGTCAGTCTTTCTGTGACCCTTTGTTGTTCTCTCTTCCTCCCTCCTTCTCTCCCTCTCCATTTCTCTTTCTCTTCCTCCCCCTTTCCTCCGTCTCTCACTCCTCCTCCCTCCCTCCCTCTCAGTCGCTCTGTCCGTGAGTGATGTGCGGTCAGGCCGGACAGTCGCGGCCCTGTCTTCTCTCGCCCTCACTGGTTTACAGTCATTCCCCGAGGGGGGTTGGGGGACGCGCCGCCAGTCCCGCCCCCCTGCCCCGGACCTGAGCGCTCTCAGAGCAGCCTCAGAGTTCAGTCTCCTGCTTAAAAGACAGGAGCTCAGCAGCCAGAGCGAGTGGCGACTGTCTTGCGGCGCACTGGGTGTCTCCACAGAGGCTGCAGGACTGCATGAGGCGCGGCAGTAGCGGTAGCGGCGAAGGATGCGGAGGCCTCCCGGCCATCCGCCCTCGGCTGACTTTGCGTCCCGGCTCTAAGCAGGTACCCGGAGCTGCTGCCGCACTCACCAGGCACTTCTCGCAGCCGTCGCCGCAGCCCAGAGGCACCGCGGCGCCCGGAACTCACCGGTGCCGGGAGTCCGAGCTGAGAGGGCAGCCTTAAAGCTGCGGAACGGTTCAGTGATTCGGTACCTCGGGTGGCGACTGCGAGAAACGGGGAAAACACGAGGGACGCGAGCGGGCAGCCGTACACCTTCGAGCCCTGGGATCCGCCGCCCCGCGGAGAAGGTAGCTGAGCGCGGAGGCAAGTGAGCGGACGCGTCGCAGGTCTCTGCGCCCCCGGCTGACCCGAAGGCACCGACTCGCGGTGAGTTGCGCGCAGCAGGGCAGGAGGGGCGCACAATGGACGCGCCGTGCGGCGCCAGCCCGCGCAAGGCGAAGTGAGGCGGTCTGGCCGGGGTCAGCAGGACCCGCGGGCCATGTACGGAGACGTGTTCAACACCACAGGCGGCCCGGAGGCGGCAGTAGGCGGCGTGCTGGCCCCGGGAGCCACGGTCAAGGCAGAGGGCGCTTTGCCGCTGGAGCTGGCCACAGCGCGCGGGATGCGGGACGGAGCGGCCACAAAGCCCGACCTGCCTACCTACCTGCTGCTATTCTTCCTGCTGCTGCTCTCCGTGGCGCTCGTCGTCCTCTTCATCGGCTGCCAGCTGCGCCACTCGGCCTTCGCCGCGCTGCCCCACGACCGCTCGCTGCGCGACGCCCGCGCGCCCTGGAAAAAGCGGCCGGTGTAGCGGCGAATTGAGCCGGGGTTGCCAGGCGCCCTGTTTAGAACCCACCAAGACCAGCGGGACTGAGCCGGGCAAGGCAGTCCTGACGTTGGGGGGCGCTGGTCCCTGGGAACACTGCGCCCTGACCCAGAGACCCTTTCAGAGCTCAAGCAGCAATCTGGGCACAAAAGGGGAACGGAGGTGTTAGATCCTGATCCCAGTACCCGGGGATACCAAGGTTCTGATCCCCTGGCTGAATCTTTCTTCCCTTGCACAGTGAATCCAGCCGGGGAGGGGGGCTTCCTGAAAGACAATGCGTCCGCTCGACCGCAGAAGCGTTCCTTGCCGCCTGTCGACTTTCTCACTTTGCGGAATGAGTAGGCATGGCAAGCGCACAACTACTCGGGAGCTGCTCGTTTGGACTCCCTGACACTGCGGGCCGTCTCCTCACGGCTGCTACCTCACCTCTCACTCTGGCAACGAAGACCCCACTAGGATCCGAGCGTGAACTCAGCTGGACTATGAAATGATGGTCCTCGAGCGCTGTGTCCCCCCGGGGAAGTGACAGGACGCAGGGTTACAGTCGGTCCCGCCACAGTCCAAGGACCCAGTTCCTTCTGTGGGCACGGGCGGAGGGGTGGGAGAGCGCGGTGCAGAGGCGCAAGGTCGTACCTGCAGTGTCTGGCGGTCAGAAAGCCGCGCCCCATATCTCCAGGGGCTGCATTTCTAGAATAAAATCTCATTAGACTCAGTGCCGAGAACGTTCTGGTCATTCGTTGCGCCACACCGGAAAAGAAGGTAAGGACAGGGCGATCCTGAGCAGAGGCCTGAGCTCCACCCGCCTCCCCCACGCCCCCTTCCCTCCCTGCCCCCAAATATCTCCTTGCCCCCTCTCTTTGGCCGGGGTCAGTTTGATAGATTTTTCCTCCTCTCTCGCTTTTCCCCAACTGTCAGTTACACGCTCCGGGAAGTTTTTCTCAGGGCAGTCTCAAGGGGAAATTGCTGCCCGACCTGCTGATAAGTCCCTGGTAACAGGGCTCCACTGAGGCCCGCCCTGCAGGTCAATTCCTTCCACCTGGCGTCCTCCTCTTTACTCTCAGAGCCTCCCTGGGCCTGAAGCCCCAGAAGAGCCACTGCTTGACCAGAACCATCTGGTCAAGAAATGGCCTGAGGATCAGCCTCACAGCACTTCTTAAATTAGGCAGAGGGCCAGCTCTGGAGAACCTAGCCAGAAAGAAATGGATAAATAAACCAGCTAGGGGGAGAAGATTTCAAAGAACCCCAAGAGGAAATAGAAAAGTCTGTGATAACCTTGACCATTTTCAAAGTTAATCTAATTCTAGGGAGTCTTCTTTGACTGTTTAAAATTGTTTCAGAAGTCACCTCGCTCAGTGGAGCACTAGATCTTACAGAAAAAAAAAAAACCAACTCGTTGCCACTGAATGAATTCTGACTCCTGGTGACCCTGTAGGACAGATTAAACTGCCCCATAGGGTTTCCAACGAGCGGTTGGTGGATTCAAATTGCTGACCTTTTTGGTTAGCAGCGAGATCTTAACCACTGAGCCACCAGGGCTTAGACTAAAAAGGATTTTGCAGGTTATCTAATCCAGTAGTTTTAAACCGTGTGGGTGTGGGGGTGGGGTGGGAGGAGGGTGTCACTCGATTTGAGAACTGAAGAATGCTAAGGACTCTTGTCTCTGGCAAAATGCATATAGGCATACAGTTCTGCAAACCATTTGTTAGGGTTGTCAGACACTCTGAAACCTAATGATCCCAGAGGCCTGTGCTCAGTCTGGAAAAGACACTTGCCAGGGTTCCAGAGTTTCAGCCTAGGCCTCCCCACTACCACTCACTTCTCAGCCACTGCCTAAGATTCCCTCGTGTGGCTCCTATCCCTGAAGCAGTTGAGACATGGTGTAAACAGCTTTTCCCTCTGGGAACTGTCCCTGGGCTTGATTAGCCACACCTTCCAAAGTTAACAGCAGCCAGGCCCCAATGGTGCTAACTTTATGATAACCTCACAGAACATTTTAGCTTGGTCTTTGAAAATGTAGCCAAACCTCTACAGCCGGCAGAAACAATAACTCAGCTAACCCACAATGCACCTTGGTTGTAAAGAGGGCTAGATGGGAATTAAAGTGACGCACTGTGAAGGCCCCTGACTGGCACACTAGTGATGTGGGGAACCCTTCATCTGGGTTCACCCTTGGTCTGGGGGGTGTGAGGGGTAGGAGACACATGTAGATGGATGTATTCATCCATCACATCTCCCGATGGCCTCATCTAAAGGCGGTATGCAGAGTGGTCAGAAGTAGAAGCTCTGAAGTCTGACTGTATGGCTCCACTCCTCACTAGTTAACTTATCTGAGCCTATTTCCTTAACTGTAAAATAAGAATTAGATCACCTAGTGTACAGGGTTGAATGTTACAGAATACAACCAATGTAACATGCTCGTTTCTGAATTATCTGATAGCCTCGGTTTCCTCATCTGTAAAATGGAGACACAACAAGCACCTAATGTTAGCTACTACAGGCAGCCCCTGGATAATGAATGAGTTCTGTTCCTGTCTTTTAGTTGAATTTGCGCAGAAGTTGGAACAGTTAGTTACAGTTCGTATCTAATGTTGGTTAGTCAAATGTATATATATATATACAAATGTATATAGTATATACAGTGTACCTTTCCATGCATTAAAAAAAAAAAATTAAAGAAACACTTCCAGATACACTAAAACATCTTTAACATAATACAGTAATAATAATGTTTTGATGCATGTCGCAAAGTAGCACCTGTTTATTACTATGAACTATTGTATGTACCCAAATTTTTAATATAATAGGCTTTACGGGGTTGGTTTGTAACTATGGGTTGTATGTAAATCAAATCTTGGTAATCTGGGGACTGCCTGTATACCTGAGCTACAGGCTTGAGGCAGCATCTGTGAGCCTCTAACAGGAGCCACTGCTGATAGAAGCAGCTGACCCACAAATAGGATGTGCTCTCACTAGGGCCCACTGTCTTCTGTTACCACAAGCAAATGCAATGGCTGGTCCCTGCAGGGAAGAACACGAGCGGATGACTGGCTTAGAGGTCATGTGAAGTCGCTGAGCCAGAGCCAGCTACAGCCAAAGTGATCCAGGAGGCTCTTGAGGGTTCCTTAGTAAAATATTGGCCCAAGACATCAAGGGGTTAAAGCCAAAAAGTGCTAAGATAGAGACAACTTAGAGAGCATCTCTCAGATGTCTCAACAGGGTTGCAGAAGCCTCAGCCACTTAAGCCAAAGGCTTGGCCTCGTCAAATGAACATCTATTTCTGAAACAAACTCTGGGTAATTGGGTCTGCATAGAGCTGAAATCTAGAAACCAAGTAGAATCAGTGAGAGGAAACAGACCAGCATTCAGCTATTTGCCAGTGCTGTGAACCTGAACAATTTTGTTCCCTTTTGTTTTGTTGTTGTTAGGTACCACTGGTCAGTTCTGTCTCTTAGCAAACCTATGTACAACAGAACGGAACACTGCCCGGTCCTGCACCATCCTCACAATCATTGCTGTGTTTGAGCCCATTGTTGCAGCCACTGTGTCAGTCCATCTCATTGAGGATCTTCCTCTTTTTCGCTGACCCTCTAATTTACAAGCATGACGTCCTTCTCCAGGAACTGGTCCCTCCTAATAATATGTCCGAAGTATGTAAGATGAAGTCTCGCCATCCTTGCTTCTATGGAGCATTCTGGCTATACTCCTTCCAAAACAGATCTGTTGCTTGTTCTTCTGGCAGTCCACGGTATATTCAATATTCTTCAGTATATTCAATGTTCTTTGCTAACACCACTATTCAAAGGCATCAGTTCTTCTTCTGTCTTCCTGATTTATTGTCCAGCTTTCTCATGCATATGAGGCAATTGAAAACACCATGGCTTGGGTCAGGCACAGCTTAGTCCTAAAAGTGACATCTTTGCTTTTTTAACACTTTAAAGGTCTTTTGCAGCAGATTTGCCCAGTGCAATGCATCTTTTGATTTCTTGACTGCTACTTCTATGGGTGTTGATTGTGGATCCAACTAAAATGAAATCCTTGACAACTTTAATCTTTTCTCCATTTATCATGATGTTGCTTATTGGTCCAGTTGTGGGGATTTTTATTTTCTTTATGCTGAGGTGTAATCCGTACTGAAGGCTGTGGTCTTTGATCTCCATCAGTAAGTGCTTCAAGTCCTCTTCACTTTCAGCAGGCAAGGTTGTGTCATTTGCACATCACACATTGTTAATGAGTCTTCTTCAATTCTGATGCCTCCTTCTTCTTCATCTTCTTCAGTCGTCTCTGGGATCATTTGCTCAGTATACAGACTGAATAAGTATGGTGATACAACCCAGATGCACACCTTTGCTGATTTTAAACCACACAGTATCCCCTTGTTCTGTTCGAACGATTGCCTCTTGGTCTATGTACAGGTTCTGCATGATCACAAATAAGTATTCTGGAATTCCCATTCTTTGCAGTGTTAACCTCAGCAATATTGGGTTCTTTCCTCTGTTAGACCCTGCCCCAACTTCTCCTCTGGGCAGCAGGGATGTGACTGAGTTCATGTGTGCCTTTTAATATCCAGGGTAAATGGATACTGGATGGATGTCAGGGAAGTGGGTCTGTACACACACACACACGTTCCTGCCCTTCGCTGACCCATCCATCCCATGATGCTTTGCAACCATCTTTGGAAAACTGGGCATGGGGTGCTAAAAATAGCAAGAATCCATGTCATAGGTGTTTGGGCTACTCTGCCATGACCAGCCAGTGGGAGCTACAAAGAGGACTGAGGAAGACATTTTCGATTAGGGGGTTGGGGTGGACAGGTGGTTGCCGATGCTAGATACCAGGGAAAAGCAGCATAGTGTAGTGACCAAGAGCCCAAGTCCTGGAGCCAGGTGACCACCCACTGTATGCCATGATCATATTTTTTAATTTCTGATAGCCTCAACTTCCTGATCTGTAAAATGGAGATAATAGAGTACCTGCCTCGTAGGACTTTCAAACAGTGAGATACTGTAGGTAAAGGGTTTAACATGTTTGACATATAGTAAGTACTCTGAATGTGAGTTATTAACCAGGATGACCGTTTCAGAAGGGCCTGCAGCAGCACAAATAGCAATTACTTTCCCTCAGTGACTCGGAGTCCTTTTAAGGCATGTGCTATGACAAAACAGTGAAGAGGTTTGCCACCTCCCAGCAAGTATGTTCTGAGAGTGGAGAACAGCTGTTCTAGGCCTTTTCACACTATACACTTTCCCTCTGAGCTATCTCATTCACTTTCATGGCTTCAGCTGCTTCTCAAACAACTCTCTCCAGACCTTATCCTGAGCCCATGGGACACCTCCATTTGGATATCTCATAAGGAACATCAAACTCAACATGTCTAAAACTCATCAGCCTTGTGTCTAAATTAGATCCTCCTGCAGTTTTCTCCATCTCAATGAATTGCACCAACATCTGGTTGGCCAAAGGAAAAAACAAACATGGTGGTCATTTTTGACCTCAATCCTGTCATCCTCCCATATGTAATCCATCACCTCCTAGACACCACTCTACTACATCTACTCCCCTCCATCTTTACCACCACCACCCTAATTCAAAGTCCTACATCCACTTTTGCCTCTCTCCAAGCAAAACATGAATCTGACTACAATATCTGCCTCTAGCCATACCTTACATTCCAGTGGCTACTCACTGCTCAGGATTAAGAACAGAACTAGCCTTGGCCTACAAGGGCCAGCATGATCTGGTCCCCACCAACTTCTCCAGCTTATCTCCTCACACTTCTTTTATATTCCAGACTCTAGTCACAGTGGCCTTTCACTTCCTAAGGTCCCTCTGCCTAAGCTGTTTGTCTCTCCTCTTATCTGGCTAATGCCTTCTCATCCTTCAAGTCTCAAACACAGAGCTAGAGGTTAAGACAAATTTGCTTGTGCTTTCTTCATCTGAACACTTCACCTTTGATTTTCCATTTTAAACTAAACTTGTATCAGATGGTGTCTTAGTTATCTAGTGCTGCTATAACAGAAATACCACAAGAGGATGGCTTTAACAAACAAATATATTTTCTCACAGTTTAGGAGGCCAGAAGTCTGAATTCAGGGTGCCAGCTCTAGGGGAAGGCTTCCTCTGTCAGCTCTGGAGGAAAGTCCTTGTCTCTTCTGAGCTTCTGCTCCTAGGCAATCTTCATGTGGCTTAGCATCTCTCTTCCACCATCTCTGCTTGCTACCTTGCACTTTATCTCTTTTATATCTCAAAAGAGGTTGACTCAAGATACACCCTACACTAATCCTGTCTCATCAACATAACAAAGACAACCCATTTCCAAATGGGATTATGAAGAGAGCACAGAAGTTAGGATTTACAACACATTTTTGGGGGACACAATTCCATCCATAACATTCCACCCTTTGGCACCCAAAAATTCATGTCCTTCTCACATGCAAAACACATTCACCCCATCACATCATCACAAAAGTCCTAAACCAACTCCGAGTCAAAAATCTCATTTTCTGAATTATCTAAATCAAATATGGGTGAGACTTTAGGCATATTCCATCCTGGGGCAAAATTCTTCTTCATCTGTGAACCTGCCAAATCTAGATTACAAATTATCTGCTTCCAAAGTACAATGGTAGGTAGAACAGGTACAAGGTAGACATTTCCATTACAAATGGGAGATATTGGAGAGAAAAAGGGGATAACAGGTGCCAAGCAAGTCCAAAACCCAGAACAAATTACATTAGCTCTCAAGGCTTGAAAATAATCCTCTGTTCTCTGAGACCATCTGGGGCATGGCTCCACTCTCCAGACTATGAGTATTGGTCACACCCGCTGGATTCTGGGTGGAGGCCCCTTAGCCCTGGGCTTCAGCTCTGGCTTCCAGGCCCACTGGAACAGCAGTTATTCCTCAGCATTGGGCAGCCCATTCTCCTAGTCCATCTGAGTGGTGACCCCAGCCCCTTGGCCCTGGTGGGCCGTTCTTCTGCCCATTGGGCATGGCAGCCCTGCCCCCTCAACTATGAGTGGCAGCTTCATCCCTTTGGCACACCTCAACAGCAACCCCACACTCCGGAACAGAGTTGGTGACAAGCCAACTCTGAAACCTAGGAGGCTGTGCCCCACCCTTTGGAACTGAGAAGACCCTGCTTCCCATGCTCCTTCCAACAGTTTTGCTGATCTCCGAGCTGCTCCAGAGATGGTCCTTTTCTTTTCTTGGAAGACAACAGATGTAGCTCCTCTGGCCTGCTTCCTGCCTGTAGAATTCCAAGAAGCAGACAACGTTTTTTTCTTTTGTTCTTTTTCTGTCCCCGTCAGTCTAAACTGATGGGTTTTCTGCTGTGATAGCTGCTTAGATCCATCAGCCATAGGCTTAATCTCTTTAATAAAAGACTGTGTAGCCATGTCCTTGGTGAATATTCCAGGACATGTGTCCTTAGTTTGTACAACAGAATCTTCCAAATCTTTAAGCTTTGTTTTCATTTTGCATAGTTCATTTTTAAGTCTCTTTCCTCTCACATTTTACTGTAAGTGGGAGGGAAAAACCACATGGCCCCTGTAAGATCCTGCTTAGAAATCTCCTCAGCTAATATCCAAGTTCATCACTTACAAATTCTACCTTTCACCAAACATTTGAACATAATTCAGATTTCTTTGCCACTACATAAAAAGTATCACCCTTCTTCCATTGTCCAATGACATGTTGTTCATCATCTTCTTTTAAAGCCTCACCAGAAGCACATTTAACATCCAGATTTCTAGCAACATTCTGCTGTTGGCATCATACGTATTCTCTAAGACGATGCTTTCTCTGTAACTCTCCTCACTTCCTTCTAAGCGCTCGTCAGAATCACCTTTGACATCCATAATTCTAACCAACAGTCTCTTGAAGGCAATCTAGGCTTTTACTATTAGGCACCTTAAACCTCTTTCAGCCTCCATCCATTACCCAGTTCTGAAACCACTTCCACATTGTAGGTATTTGTTAGAGCAGCAAGCTCACTCTTCCAGTATCAAATTCGGTCTTAGTTATCTAGTGCTGCTATAACAGAAATACCGCAAGTGGATGGCTTTAAAAAACAAATGTATTTTCCCACAGTTAAGGAGGCTAGAAGTCTGAATTCAGAGTGCTGGCTCTAGAGGAAGGCTTTCTCTATTAGCTCTGGAAAGGCTTTCTGTCAGCTCTGGAGGAAGATCCTTGTCTCTTCAGAGCTTCTGCTCCTGGGCAATCTTCATGTGGCTTAGCATCTCTCTTCCCCCATCTCTGCTTGCTACTTTGCTCTTAATCTCTTTTATAGCTCGAGATTGACTCAAGATACACCCTACACTAATCCAGTCTCATTAACATAACAAAGACAACGCATTCCCAAATGGGATTATAATCACAGGCATAGAGGTTAGGATTTATAACACATATTTTTGGGGGATACAATTCAATCCATAACAGCTGGAATACTGAGTGGAACTCTCCTTATTAATTGATCCTCCAAGTGGCCATTTTTCTTGCGGTGGTAGTTCATTAAACTGTTAGCAACTGACATTTCCTGTCCTCATCCATGTAACACTTTGGTTATTTTATCTCCTTCAGAGACTAAAGAACATACAATTTAAGTTTGTAGTTTTAGCCATTTCTGCTTGGATCACTCCTTTTCCTACAGGGAAGTCCAGATCTTTGCAGTATCACTCATATGCCTTCTGAAGTGCCTTGAATAAGAACCAGTTAAATCACTACCCTCACATGCTGACTCTCTCTCCTCTTTTGGGATTTTAATGAAAGATTACCTTCTCAGTGAGATCTTCCCTGGCTACTTGATTGAAAATTTAACCCCCTCCACTTTCCCCTACCCCCAGATGTTTCAAATCTCCCTTTACTGCTTTTTCTCCTTAGCACTTACCACTAAACACATATTTTACTTACCTTGTTTTGTATCTCCATCAACCAGAATGAAGATTCATGAGGGGAAGAATTTTTGTTTTGTTCACTGTTTACCCTCATCCTGACACCTAGTAGGCTTCAAATATTGGTTGAGCAAATAAATTAACAAATTTAACAAAACACTGCTCAGGGCCAGGAAAAAAATAGATATTCAGAAAAGCAGGAGCACTCTATTTTTCAAAGTCTGCCTCATTCTTCTTTCCTGCTCCTTTTCCACCCTCCAAAACTGATCAGATAAATCTAACCATGTAGAGATTGAATACACTAAAGTATGCCATAACTTCACCTTCCACAAGGACAGCAACTATGGCTCCCTTGCTACAGTTCTACTGCCTAGCATGACGCTTGACAAGTAGTAAGCACTCAGGAAGGGTTTGGGAGAGTGACTGAATAAGCAAATAATAGGTAGATTACAGTCTAAGCTGTTACAACAAAGAACATCCTCCACCCCCAAAAGTTTCTCTTTTATATCCTCCTCCATAAGCACCACAGCTGTCATCCTTTGGCTTCCATGTCCAGGTCAAGGTGACTACTCTAGATCCTGCCACCATATCTGCACTCTAGCCCACAGTAAGGGGAAAGAAATAAGGAGAGCATTCCTCTTTGGAGCACAACTCAGAAGTGGCACGTATCACATCTGCTCATATCCTATTGACCATAACTTAGTCACATGACCATATCTAGCTGAAAGGGAAGCTGGAGAATGTGGTTCCCAGCTGGGCATGGGTGTTCTTCAATTAAAGAAGGAAAGAATGAGTATTTGCAAACTTCCAGCTGTTTAATATTAAACACAATAAAAGGAAAGAATCTTCTTTTCCTACAAAGATCTGCAGCCTTAATATTTATACATTATTAGTTTGGGTTTGCATTCATCACCATCTTCACCTTCACTGCCATCATTAACTTGGCCTAAACAATTGTTAAGTTAATGAAAAACGTATTTCACAGAATTTTACGTAAAGAAAAGGGAATCAGAGAATGTTTACCATTAAGCTTCTGAATTAATGTTGGCCAAACTATGAGGTGGGCAAAATCTGTCATAGCTCTCCAAACCCGTGTTTTTTTCCCCCTACCTCACCCACACACACTCTTCATCTCAATTAATCTTTTATCCTTAAATACAAATGTCATTTATGTTCCGCTCTCAAAAGTATTGCTTTTAGTGTCCTACCTGAGCACGAAAGATGTCTCCTCACGTACAGCGGTTAGGGAGGGATCTTTTGGGGTCCAGACCAGGGCTCTAAAGTCAAGCCACCCCAGGGTTAACATCCCTAGTCTTAAAATAAAAAGCACACCCTCTCTAGCTATTCTCTCTTGTCAAATAGATCAAGGAAACCGTGCCCTTTGTACTTTCTCTGGGAAAATATTAAATGTCAACAGGCTAAAGCTCCAACTCGACTGTTAATTTTGTAGGTTCTCTAAGCAACAATTCCAGGAACACGGTAACTTTGGGGCAAAGGTCAAAAATCTCAGAGAAAAAAAAGATGAGTCTTCTAATTCCTCAGTTGTGTTTCTCTTTCTTCGGAGGTCATGCAAGAAAGAGATCTAATAGCTAAAGTGCTGAGTTAGCATCCGTTCAACTAAGAATTATTACATTATTTAAAATTCTAGTATTAAAAAAAATCACTTTGCTTCAGTACTCTCAATTATTCAACAAGTAATTGAGTGCTTACAATAGATTAAGAACAACTCTAGGAGTGGAAACACAGAACCGTCCTCATGAAGCTTACATTCCCATGAGACAGTCTATAAACACAGTAAAATATAAGCATGTTGGATCGTAATAAATGTTATGGAGTAAAAGATTTTTTAATTTTCTTTCTCCTTCACTTCCATGGTCTTATTTTCCTTCTTTCTTAAAGTCTTGCCAGGTTAACCCCAACTGGATTTTCCCTCTCTTCAGGAACTTCAAATATCCTTAATAACCTTAAAATATCCAGATAGCTAGGCTTCATGTTACACATTTTGTAAAGGTCTGTTCAACAAAATAAGAGAGTGAAGAGAGGACAATGCCCTCTTGGGTATAAAGAATTCAAGAAACGCTCTGCAATCAAACCTATTTCACTGAGAAATTGTTCCTAAAAAGAAGCTATAACTCCATCCATAATCAGTTTTTTTTTTTTTTTTTTTTGGTCAAAGAAAGGAAAGGACTGATGTAGAGTGACTACCAGAACAGGTTAGAAAGGTACACATATAAACATTTATTGGTTAGCTATTGGGTTTTAGTTTTTAGTTTATACTGTTCTGTACTGCTTCAGCATTTATCTCAGACAAAAGTATTATTCAAAATGAAATATGAGTTGAGGTTTTTACTGGATGGGGAAAGGGGTTATTAGGACAAAATAAAAGGAGCCTTTCAAAATTCATCCCCCAAAATCAAAAAACTACCTCATTAGAAGTATACACACACCCCTTAATACGGATAAAAAAAGTCCTAACTACCAGCCCTAACCCCCCTTCCCACCTCCCATCCAACATACTTCAATAAGACGGAGATGTCTAAGCAACCTGCCAACAAATCTTTAAAATTTTCCCTGTAGTCCTACTCTCCTTTCTTTGGGGGGGGTGGGGGGGGTGATTTAATACTAAACAACACAATTTTTTTTTTCGTTTTTATAAGTCAGTTTATTAAGGACAGGCTTACAAATTCAACAAAAACACATAATAATATTTAAAATGTTAAATGGGAAGAAGTGTTTTTTTTAAATGCTCCCTTCTTCCAACCACATATGTATCCATGCTACCAGTTGCCTTCGAGTTGATTCTCACTCAGGGCAGCCCCATGTGTTCCAGAAGAGAACTGTACTTCAAAGGGTTTTCAAGGCTGTGACCTTTTGGAAGCAGATTGCCAGGTCTTTCTTCCAAGATGCCTCTGGGTGGGTTCGAACCATTCTTTCAGTTGGTAGTTGAGCACTTAACCATTTGCACTACTCAGGGACTCCATATATATACTACAGAGCTCCAAATAAGCACTTTGTTAAAAGTATTGCCTCAGCCTGCTTACAGCCTTCTTATATCTGTAAAATACGAACTGTATCAAACTGCTATAACATGGAATAGCATTAGTCATGGAGTACCATGTCTAAAAGTCAACTGAAGCAGATGTCAAAATTGATCCCCTCATCACCTAAACTATTTCAGCTATAGCAACTTGAAATCCTTTGCTATGACAAATATGTGTTCTTAAAAATATGCTTCAAAAACAGCCAGTAAAAATGCTACAAAATATCTTACTAAATGCCTGACTTCAAATAAAAAGGCCTATGAAGCAACTTATTTGCAGAGTTGGATTCTTTTTGAGCAAGCCTTTTCTCTAAAGAGAAGAACTAAGAACTTTCATATTTATTCTTTTAGGTTAAAATATTTCATTTGCGTTTTTCTACTTATTCTAACTGGGGCACATGAATTTTCACCATCCCTTCCTAATTTAGAATGAGTTTGTATTTCTTGTATATACAACACCAAAACAAAAAAACCCGCTGTCGTTGAGTCGATCCCAACTCATAGCGACCCTATAGGACAGAGAAGAACTGCCCCATAGGGTTTCTATGGAGCACCTAGTGGATTAGAACTGCTTTTGGTTAGCAGCGGCAGCTCTTAACCACCTCGCCACCACGGTTTCCATAGACAACACAGAATGGTAAAAGTGTGAACCCTGGTGGGGATGATGCAGCCAGCTTGTGATTTAAAATTTAAGCAAACAAAAAGACAAAAGAGGATAAGAAAGAAAAACAAGGCTAATTTGAAAAATAGCTAATCTAAGGGTTGATCTAACAAGGTCAAGCAGCATCAGAAATAATTACTCTGAGTCGAAGAACTAGAAGAAATGTAAGAGATAACAACAACAAATATGTAAGTTTTACATACCGGGCATGATTCTTCATACTTTATTTGTATTACTTGATTTAATCTTCCCCAAAATCCTATGAAGTAGACTTTTAGTTTACAGATCATGAAACTGAGGTGCAGAATGGTTAAGCAAGTTGCCTAAGGCACAGAGCCAAGGAAGCTCTGAGGTCCAGCACTTGAGCGCAGGCAGGTAGGCTCCAGAGCCAGCTCTCCTATTCTGCCTCCCAATCCTCCAGTCAAACCCTCTCAATCATAGATACTGAGATTCAGAGAGGGGAAATTGCTGGTTAAATTAAAAAAAAACAAAACCCAGACTCTAGCCCAAATCACTTTTCAAAACAAAACAAAAAAACCACAACAACTCTGTTACAAGCAGAATGGAAAAAGATCGATGACTCTGAGCAAAACTTAGGGTGAGTGGAAAGGCACGGCACGTTCCTTTTCTATCACCAGTGCACACACCCACATAACACAGCAGGTCACAGCTACTGACAACAGGGTTAAACTCCACTCAGTGAAACATGTGAAGTCAAAACAGACTACTGAAAAAAAAAGACATGTTAAGCATGTTTTGAGGTTTATTAAAATAAAGTATTAGCAAACAATATGCAAAAACAAAGTGTTTTAAGAGTTATGGCTTTGAAAAGCACAATATGGTAAAACCTGATACATTTTTATAAGTATCAAAAAGATATCAGAATTGAAGCATGTTGCTAGAATTTCATTTTCTACAACATAAAACAGAAGCAGAACAAGTACAAATAAGAAGCAGACCTACAGTGCAGGCATTGGTTTGGTCTTTACCATCTGCATATAAAGTATCTTTTTAAGAGGACATGGGCAGGCACATACATTCAGTATTCATGATTACAAATCATATCCAATTTTAATGTAAGTCAATTTCAAAATGCAACTTAAACTAACCATGTTAAAAAGAAAATCACTTGCCCAACCATTATCTTCAAGAGTTACAGTTAACAGTCATTTAATCAGAGACTTTAAGAATAAATCAAAGCAATATCATCTCCAATGGTATTAGGAAGAAAAAATCTGACTCGGAAGGATCATTTTCCTTTGCAATGAACTTGGGATTCTTTGGCCTCACTGGAGCTTTGTTATAGCTAATATCAGCTAGTATTAAGAAGGCACCACCTATTAATGGGAAAAAAACCTTCCTCTACACAAACTTCGGTTGCTACAGATCTACCTAAACTGTTAGTAACTTGAACATTTTTTTGAACAGCATGTTCAAACAAATCCTTAAAAGAACAATGGTTTATAATTATTTGAACAAGAACCACAGAAATCTGTTTTTATTCTGTCATGAACGATAAAGGAATTCTCTTCCAGGACTGGATCTTTTCAACAAAACAATTCACCACTTGTTTTACAGCAATGTTACCAGCAAATATTATAACATGTGCTCTACTAAAATTTAAAAAAAAAAAATTGATGTGTGAAATCCCTTCTACTAGTTTTGGTAAACCATCCGATCTTCGGGTGTCACTTCAATGATGTTATATTTTAGGAGATAAACCTCTAGAATGAACAATCCAATATGATAAAGGCTTGCTAAATACTATCACTTCTTTTAATTAGGACATGCTACACTCAATCCAGTGAACTCCAAGGAACTGTCCAAAGTTTCTGTCCAGGAAGTAGAATTCTTTGTTCATGCAGAAGAAATGCCTTGAATATAACTTTCCATACATGCATCCTTTATGAGAAGAAAAACTCCCAATAATCCCCACCTGTATCAGGGAGGAAAATGCTGCTGCTCTGGGGGATACAGGCAAGAAACCTAAGATTATCCCCCAAAAAGCTGACTTAGTTAATATCTGAGCAGATCACCTATAAACCACCATACTTAGGGCAACTCCCTCCCATAAAAATCACCAAACACTTCTAAAATCACCAGGCTATCTACCGTTTTAAAAACAAAATCCTTGCTTACTTAGTTGATGAGTACAATGAGAACACACTTTCCTATCTGAGAAATTGAGGCTTTAGGAAGGCAAAGAAGGGCTCTGACCCTTGAAAGGGTTAATAAGTCCAGAATGTAAGTCATCACTGGAGGATGAATAATTTTCAAAAGATTCTTCCTTCCTAAGAAGTACAAAAGATATGTACTATATATTTTAAGTGGAAAAAAGTGATAATGATTGAAAGCCCTATTAAGAAAATGATTAGAAAAAGTATTAAGAAATTGCCCTAAACTGACAGATGTTCTCTATTGTAGAAGTATAGCACTTTAATAGGCACTATCAAATTTTTTAGAGTTCTCTGCTACTGCTACGGTTTAATTTTTTTTTTTTTTTGTATAAACTCTTTAAACAGAACACTATTACAGGATAACTGTTTCCTACAGTCACCCTAAGGTAATACATATGGTTTTACAGTAAAACCTGCAAAAGCCAGAACCTGTGTAAGGCGGAAACCTGTCAGAGAAGGAAAACTCAAATATTTTCCACTAATAGCAACAGAAAAGTGGTAAGACTGCACCCTGTCAAAGGTGGAAAACTTGCAAGACCCGGGAAAACAGGGCAGTCCCATTAACTCTGGGCTATCACAGGTTTCACTACAAATGTGAATCCCAGTTCTTACCTTGACAATAGACTCATAGTTGAATACTTATTATTTTACATCCTAAAATGAAGTGTTAACTCTCAAATGTTAGGAAAAGCAAAAAATAGCTACATCCTTTTTCTGTACTATTAAGTGTGGCTTGCAGAATGTCTATCCTAATTTACTCCAGATTTTACCTTGAAAACCTGGCCAATTCTATTTATCAGAGTTTTCTTATACAGCAACAATGAAATGGAAAAAATTATTTATATTCTGATGCATATATATGGCATTTTTGTTCGATGTCTTCCTTAAATTTTCTCTAAGAGAAAAAGTGTTCTTAGTTTCAGTAGATCAATAACATACCTACTACTTTACACTCCAGAACTTTGGCCAGGCAATATGAACTAGACCATAACACTATTATGTAGAGATTTTAGTCAATTCTACCTTTCAATCTTGCTTTTTTCTAATCAACAGCTTTTGTTTTAATTCATTACTGAAATACATTATGATTCTATCTCCCTTTTTGCATTTACCAAATGGGCTGCAATTTTACTATTCCCGAACTGTCTTTTCAGCTGACACATATTAATATATTGTACATACTATATAATGTGATTATTCTAGTGATGCTAATATTTTCATATATTTGACTATAAACCATGCTGGAGATTAAATAAAAACTTAAAACTAATTTTCTGAAATGGCTTCAGAGGTGCTTTCTTTTCATTGATCAGCATTTTACTTAGTTTCTTATCCTACTGACAATTTTTATTTCCCATCCATGGATATGTGGGCAGCCTTAGGGATTATAAGAGCAACTGGATTGAATACAGTTTTTATTGTTGACAGCTTTTTTGGGAAAATACAACAGGCTTATACTTCTCCATGAAACATTTAAGAGTTAATAGCTTCAATACTATCATTCATGGGACACAATTCCTTAGAGAAAACAAAGAAAAGGCCAATCACGTAAAATCTTGCTTACTCTAAAGACTGTGTCCTGAATATTGACTCCAAATAGAAACAATTTTTAATTAATTCAATTGAAAACAACAATAAAAGCAATTCAACAGTTTCCACCGGTTTGAGTCCACTGAAGTTGATTACATGTTTATCTGTCATTCAACTTGGGTGACTTTTTCTACAAACTTGTTCCAAAGAGTTTGCCATCAAGCCTGGTAAGTAAAACAATGAAAACAGCTCTTCTATCACTAAGCAAATAATCTTCTTCCATGTGACCAACACAACTCTGGAGACCGAGAATGCAATGTCATGTTAACAGTTATGTTTAAGGCTCAGTGACTGGTAGAAAGGATTCATTTTATCCAGCAAAGGACTGTGAACTGAAACACATATGGCACTTCATCTGAAAGAATTAACCATCCATTGGCTGCACTCTGTAAAAGCAATAAATAATCTCTCAGGAAACAAAAGGTATCCCATTCTCCTTTCCTCGAAAATATACTTTTCTTTTCATAAAAAGGCTAAGTATACAGTCAAACGAAACTAACATTTTTAAACAGAAGATTGACATGGCTCCATATACTTTCAAAAGGCACCAAAAAATAAAGCTTCTTCTGATAAGGAAATCGGTTTATCTTCTCAAAATAATGTCTTCATGCTCATGCCTTAACTAACTATCCATCTGACTGCTCCTTAGAAAAAGTGGTTAAGAGTCCTTTATCCAAAGCCTTTAAACATGACTGATTAAATGGATATTTCAGAGTTGTCATGTCTTTCCTCTCCAGATTGTGTTCTGGGAGACTAGTATCCACGTAGGTACTAAAAAATTGAGGAAGACAGAATGTGCACGGTAACTGAGAGAACAGTATGCATTCTTTGATACATGAATGTTTTAAAATCAGCTATGCCAACAACCACTGCTGACTGACTCAAGTATCAGACCAGTAGCCTCATCCTTGAGGCCCAACTAAACGGCCTCCAAGAGCCTCGCATGGCTACAGTGCATGAGTACCTCCAAGGGAGACTGATGACAGTAACTGCAATGAAATTAAGCACATATTTCTCAACATTAATAACATCCATAAAACTGTAAGGAATTAAAAAGGCACCTTAAGTTGGAGCTAGAGAATAACAGTCTTATAATCTAGATTGAAAATAAAACAAAAGCTAGAAAAAAGCTATCTTCCTACAACTGTAATCTATAAATTGCAGCGTTCGTTAATACAAAAGGGGTACCAAGGAAGTAAGGACAAGCATCTAAGTCCAAGTCACTTGAGTGTGTTTCACCAAAGGTTATGCTAAAAACTGTAACCCATAAAAGTGCAAAATAAAGATGAATGCATATCAAAATTAGAGCTCCTGCAACACTGGCCAAAAGCAGCAAACATAGCTGAACAAGGCCGTGCATGCACTGTCACTAGCTATAAAGTAGTACTTTTGACAGAATTTGAGTAAATGACATATACTAGAGATCAGTTGTTTGCAATAATTTTTTTAAAAAAAGGAAATGTTTTATGAAAGATATACTGAGAGAAGTCACATTACACTCACAAACATTCAGATGTATTAAATGTTAATTTTACGTCATCTAGAAAAGTATCATTTCGCTTTTTCTGAACACTACTTATTAGAGCAGTGCATAGTGTTCCTTCAAATAAAATATTTTTTAATAGTTTCCTTTAAGCCCCTACCATATGCTTTGCAAACAATGAATTATACTTTTTTTAAAGTTGGTGGGACAAAGAAACTAGTAAAAGTATAGCTTCTGGAGATCAAGAATAGGAGGGAAGACTTACTTTTCACTGTATACCTTTTTATACTATTATAATTTTTCATCATGTGATGTATTTATTACCTTTTCAAAAACAAGTTTAACAACAACAACAACAAAAAAAACACCTGATGAGACAATAAGGCAAAAGCATATTCCAGTTTAAAGATCAATGCCAGACTTCTGAACTGGGGCGTAATACTTACTCTGCATCTTTCGCAACACTTTTGAAAGTTAATCACATGAATATGAATACAAACAAGTGTAGATTAATCACAAAATACAAATGTATTGGTCACAATTATGGAGGAAAAAATATGTTGTAATATCTGTTTTCCATGTAAGCTCACAGTATCTGTACTGAAAGTTTCTCTAAAATTAAACAAGTCCACTAATAATACAATTGAAAAGAACACTTCTGCACTATGAAACAGAAGATATGGGGTTCAGAGGGGAGCCCATCTGTGTGAGGACTTTATCCAGCCACTGAAGAGGCCCATGAAGATGAATCTCAATCCAACATGGGGTGCTGGTAACATCCTGTCGGTGATATTCTGCTCCCCAGCCCTAGGAAAATGAACAAATATCATAGCAAATCTCTCTTCAAACTGTCAACCAGTCTAAATCAATTTTACCATAATAACAAAAAAAGGGTTTAACAGTAGAGATATACAGAATGTACTTAAAGGAAACAACTATCACAAAACCAATCTTAGCATTCACCTTGGAATTAAAAACACAATACCTGTGTCATTGAAAGATGTGTGATTTTTTTTTTTTTAATAGCATTACTTCCCTTAATAAAAACTACTGGGGCCAGATAAAACAAAAAAAAACAAACCTATTGCCGTCAAGTCGATTCCGACTCATAGCAACCCTACCGGACAGAGTAGAACTGCCACATAGGGTTTCCAACGAGCGGCTGGTGGATTCGAACTGCAGATCTTTTGGTTAGCAGCTGAACACAATCACCGCGCCACCAGGGCTCCATGTTTCAGAATTCTTTTTGTATAAAATCCATAAATAGCCTCGTGTAAGTTCAGGCCAAATTTTGTCACAAAAAAGTTTTTGATTTTTAGGTTTTTCATTTTTTATTTTTGGAATAGCAGATGAGGTATTACAGATTTCATCAGTGATGCATGTATAATTTAATGCGGCAATCACATATCAATTACCTGTTAGGATGGGAAATTGTTGGGATGAATTGAGCTGAAAAATAATTTAGCCTAAAAATTCGGACAAAGATTAAAATAGAATATTTTCATTTTTATTTGCCTGGATTTATCAAATTCTCTACTATTTATGGTAATCACAGCCCAGGAAAATTGGAGGTTAAAGAGAAATAGAGATTAAAATAAATAAGCAACAGTCATGCTTTTATATAAGGGAGAGAGATGCCTTCATGGCTACTGATAAACTGATGCATGCAACAGAACTATAGCAAAGGAGCAAGAAAACACTGGACTATAGGACTGAATGAAAAAAAAAAAAAAATACATAGCATCTGGCAGTTGCTCTTCTTTGGTTAAGTCCTTAAGGACCATGTGGGTATAGTATTAAAAAACAACAACAACAAAAAATTGTTGCCATCGAGTCAATTCCAACTTATAGCGACCTTATAGGACAGAGTAGAACTGTCCCATAGGGTTTCTAAGAAGCAGCTGGTAGATTCAAACTGCCAACCTTTTGGTCAGCAGCCAAGCTCTTAACCACTGTGCCACCAGGGCTCAGGTTGCTTAAACACATCACTAAAATTCTTCCCCAGTTTTGTTCATGAATTATCATCTTTGGAATGCCAATAAAACCAAGAAAGTAAATGATAAATTTGAAAACATCCTTGAACTTTGCGAACCCTTAATAACAGAGCTCAGATACAATTAAAATAATTTTAGTACTCAAAATAATTCTGTAAGTCACTCTAATGGAATCTAAAAACAACTGAAACTGTTGAGGCTAAGGAACTGAAAAAGCAATTCTAATATTAAATGCTTTCCAGCAATCTAGTCTTTAACTGAAATTCTTCAGCCCCACTCAATAACAAATCAATATCAATATTACACATTTTATAACACCTGAATTATAAAATGATATCTCAGAACTATCATGTGGTTACAGTTACAAATTCAAGAATTTCATTAAAAAGCTTTTAAATCAGGTCAAAAATAATTATCACCTTTCATTTAGCAAAGAATCTTTTTTTTTAATTATAACACACAAACATACTTATTTACATTGGCTCAAGTTAAACTGTAGGTCACAATTCACTCACCTTGACGAAACTCATTCGAATGGTGCACATTTTGGTGAGCTCATACACTGCCTCAAACCCATGGTTGACAGACTGAGCCAGAAGCTGAGCAAACTCCTGATTGTTAAAAATTTTGAGGCTGCAGCTGCTGGGAATCTTACAGACAGTAGTGGGATGAAAGCCATGATGAAAGTTGCAGTTCCTACTCTGTACAAATATGCTGCTGTCACTGAGGCACTCCGCATATACCTCCCCGCCAACATAGTACAGATGAACACCTTAAAAAGGCAGGCATAATAAGATTCAGCTTAACAAAGCATTAAAATGAAATCAAAGAGGCTGTATGAGGAGTAACCAAGAATACTCACTAATCCACAGAAAATCCCAATAGTTTTTAGATAGACGCTACCACTAGATGGCCTTCTGGGCCAACTATATAATCAAGAGGTTACTGTCTGCACAAATGTAAAATGGTCCTCAAATAACTAAGAGACACCTCAAGTCAGCAGCATATTAGGTAATCAGTTCCTAGAGGTTTTTTTTTTCCCCTTTTCAAGCAATCGCCTGTTATCCCTATGAAAGAAAGCAATGTCAAAAAAAAAATTAAAAGCACCTTATAATAAGTCGTTTCAAAGGAATGTTTGGTGCCATCAACTACCATAAACAAAAAGTTTTATACTCTTTTTACTAATGGAGAGGAGAACAGCATTTAAAAAATCCTAAGTAATGTATGTAGTTAAAGGTCACAGGAATAGTCTTTAAATGGCAGATTTATTTTACTTTCCTTAAAAACAAAATTTTTTTTTGGTATTTAAATACACATATTAGTATTTAAATATATATAATTTTTATATTTAAATATATATACATACATATATATAATGTGAATATCGTCTCAATATTAAAAACTCAAAATATATAAAGCTAAAGCTGAAGTCACCTAGTATTTTCCCAACATACGCCCCCACCTCCTCAAATTCTTTTTTTCTTCCTCAGAGCTAGTAATTGTTATCAATTTGGTGTGTATCCTTTTAAAATTTTTTAACATGCATTTAATTATATAGACATGTTTCTACGGAACATTTTCATATGGTTGTGTACGTGGGGGGGGAGGTTGTGTGCGTGCACATTTATACTCTTGTTAATCAGAAACATCCTCTTTTAACTTAACACCACCACATCTTGGAGATTTTACTATATCCCAACATACAGACCTACAAGTATATATATATATGTGTGTGTGTGTGTATGTATATATGTGTATATATATGTATGTATGAATACATATATTCTAAGTGTTATATATAAATCTGGAATGAGTATACCGTAACTTACTTAACTAACAATAGACATTTACAATGTTCCATGACTGTGTACCAACAGACATCGAGAACATTCCCAACTTTTCACTATTGCAGACGGTGCTACAAGGAACATCCTTGTACATACGTACCTTTGTATACATGTGAGTCACAGATTTGCAGCAGACTATGACATTAAAAACTGTTTTATTTCTGAGCAAATAAAAATTACTCATGGAAGAAAGGGTTCTAGAACTGGATACTTGAAAAAAAGGGAAAACTGATTCTAGAATTTCAGAATTCACCAAACAGCTCTCTCCCTTACTCTACTGTAGCAGAGAAAATCAATGCACAAAAGTAGGCATTTCATTAAAAAAAAAAAAAAAAAAATCACAGCAAGTTGGCAGTAAAGTAAAAAGAGAATGAAATCTTTCTTTTCAACTGATTTTTGCCCAGAATATTTTCCTGTATCTCTTCTACAAGAAATCTCATTACAATTACAGCTACTTACCTCTTGTTCCTAATCTGGACTAAGACTCTCAAATCAAAGAAGCAAAACGCGGCAAGTGATAAAAACAAAACTTCCTGAGACAGTCAAGACACTCAACCTGGGACTGCTTTCCTTCCTGACCACTTGATTTGTAAGACTTTACATTTCACTGCAACATGAAAAGTTCCTTGTCTGCTGTGGCAACTATCTTGCAGGATGAATTATAAATAACATTTTCTTACCTGAATTTAAAAGGGAAGAGGGGTGGCAGTAAAGCCACTGGAGACTTATAATCATTCAAACAAGATTTCCTACCTATAACTCTGCTCCTCCAACATTATAGAAATTCTCAGGAGCCATTCCAACCCAAAATACTCCACAAATACTATAATTTGAAAATTCTAACCATTCATGGGCATTTTTTCATTCCACAAATGTTGTAGTTGTTGTTGTGTGAAGTCGAGTCGATTCTGACTCATAGCAACCCTATAGATATTTGTTGTGTACTTACTATGAGCCGGGCAGTGTTCTAGCAGCTGAGAGTATAGCTGTAAACAAGGCAAATTCCTACTCTTACAAAAGCTTATATTCCAATCAGGGAGACACTCAAAAAATAAACAAAGAAGTAATATGATTTCAGATCCTATCCTAAGTACTATGAAGAAAAACAAAGCAGGATAAGGAAAAGGGGAGTAATTACTTGATTACTATCATTCTTCAACATCCACAACTTGAGGGCAGAAACCATGCCTTAAGAGTCTTTGGAGGCTTCCAGTCCCTTACAAGATGCATGGTACATAGCAAGCACAACAAATGACTGAATTCAAATGAATGTAAGGAAAGGACAAGATTACCTTTTCCAATATGTCGCCTAGTGTTTTCAATTGTCGAATTACGATTAACATTTGACAACAACCCCAAGCAGAATCTACTTTTGTTATTTGAAGGATCTGTGAATCCATCTACTAACACACTAGTAGAAGATGCATGAAAAGCTTCCCCAACTCGGTTGTTTAACTCATAGTAGACAATTGAACACCAATGTTTGGGTTCTTCATAGGCAACAGGCTGAACATCTGTGAACAAAACAAACAGAAAAAGCTTAATGAATGATTATCAGACAATCCAGACAAAAAAATGTTTTATTATTACACTTAATATTTCATTCAGTCTCACTGTCCTTCCTGGCTTTGGGTCTGTATTCAAAAACACGAACACCAGAAATAGCCTTGAATATCACAATTTAAAAATTACAGAAACACAAGGATAGGCAATATCACATTTTAAATTGTTTTTCTAGCAGAATCTAATCCAGAAGTTTGAGATGGCAAACCTCTGTTTTAGCAACCTGAAAGATTTAACTATACTAGTATCAATAAAATTATTCTAAACAAAAATTTGAAGTAAAAAACTAAGTGAGCATAACCTTTGGATAAAAAGTGGTATACGTTTAAGTGTTAAGTGTCAAAACTGCCTATGGAACAAGGTTCAAGCAAAATATAAAA
This sequence comes from Trichechus manatus latirostris, assembly GCF_000243295.1. NCBI lineage: Eukaryota > Metazoa > Chordata > Mammalia > Sirenia > Trichechidae > Trichechus > Trichechus manatus. Next base: position 2,046,278 of record NW_004444063.1, read on the forward strand.
TACTAGTCAAACTCTTACTAGTGTAAAGGTCAACAATTTATAATGGACACAAAGGGTGAGAGTGGAACATAGAAGTTCTTTATCTGTGCTAGTATAAGGTCTTTCCCAGAGCTGAAATCAGTCAGAAGAGTCAGGGACTCAACTTCTTTCAAGGAAGACAAGGATTAAAAATGTCAGAGAAAAATTTAAAAATCGTCTCGTGGCTATGCAGGCAGTACAAAAGAGCTGGTTAACTTTTAAAACTCAATTCTGATCATTCAACTGCAAAGAATTCAGATGCGGAGGAAAAGAAGAAAATAAACTAATGTGGACCCACAGAGCAATAGATGTCCTAAGAGTTCAGATTTTAAAGAAGTTTATATAAAAGATGGGACAAGGTGGAGTCCAACAAAGACAAGTAGCAGGACGTTATTAAGAATAGTGTCGGGAAGGCTAGAGACAAGAATGAAAGTATGATAATAGCTGTAGATTTTTCACAGATGCTCTTTAACAGTAAGAGAGACTGACTGATTAAAGGCATCCAGATTGGAAAGGAAGAAATAAAACTGTTTTTATTCATAGACTACATGATCCTGTATATAGAAAACCCTAAGGAATTCACATATATATACACACACACAAAAATTACTGTACTAGAACTAATAAACGAGTTTAGCAAGATTGCAGGTTACAAGAACAACTTACGAAAATCAGTTGTATTTCTCTATATTAACAAAGAACAATCCAAAAAAGAAACTAAAAAAAAATTCCATCAAAACCACAATGAGATATCATCTCACCGCCATTAGAATAGCAATGATTAAAAAGAAAACAAGAAACTGGAAATATAAAATTGTGCAGCCATTGTAGAAAACAATTTAGCAGTTCCTCAAAAAGTTGAACACAGAACTATCATATGACACAGCAATCCCAATGCTAGGTATATACCCAAAAGTGAAGGCAGAAACCTGTACACCAGTGTTCACTGCAGCATTTTTCACAACAGCCAAAAGATGGAAACAACCAAAATGTGCATCAACAGTTAACTGGATAAACAAAATGTGGTGTATACATACAATGGAATGTTACACAGCTGTAAAGAGAAATGAAGTTCTGATGCGTGTTACAACATGGATGAATCTTGAAAACATTATGCTGAGCAAAATAAGTCAGTCATAAAAGAACAAATACTGCATGATCTCACTTACAAGAAATAAGCAAATATACAGAAACCAAAAACTATTGGGTGGGAAGGAGCGGGGAGGGGGGAATTTTTTGTTTGGGGAGTGTGATGGTTAAGATTGTGTGTCAACTTGGCTGGGCCATGATTTTCAGTGTTTTAATGTAATCACTCCCATGATTGAATATACTGTAAGTAGCCAATCAGATGAAAGGGAGTCTCCTTGGGGGAGTGGCCCACATCTGAATATAAGCAGACGTTCTGGCTTTTTGCTCCCTCTGGATCCCACGGCTGCTTCCTGTCGTCTCATTTCCCGTTCTTGGGACTTGAGCTGTCAGCTTATCTGCCGAACCTGGGATGTGTCGATCTGCACAGCCTGTGAGCGGGAGCCCTGCTCTCCGACCTGCTGATCTTGGGCTTGCCAGCTTTTGCAGTTGTGTGACTTGGGAGAGGCCTCTACCCTGATCCAGGGACTTGGGATGTTCTAGCCTCTATAACTGTGTGAGCTGTTTCCTTGATATAATCTCTCTATATATACATATACTTATACACATTACTGGTTCTGCTTCTCTAGAGAACCCAACCTAAGACAGGGAGCATGAAGTTTATGTTAATGGTGGTGGAATATTTTGGAAAAGGATAACAATAATGGTGGCACAATATAAAAATGTAATTTCATTGAACTGTAAACGTGAAGTTGTACTGGCAAATGTCTTGGTGTGCCTAGTTCACCACAGAAAAACAAACAAAATAAACCCAAAAAACAACAATTCCATTCACTTAGGAATAAACTTAACAAAAGAATTCTAAGACTTGTACACTGAAAACTGAGAAGATCTAAATAAATGGAGAGACATTCCATGTCCATATATTGGAAGATTCAACATTGTTAAGATGACAAATTTCCTCAAAATGATATAAAGATTCAACGTGATCTCTATCAAAATCTAAGCAGGGTTTTTGTTTTGTTTTTTGCAGAAACTGACAAGATGATGCTAAAATTATATAAAAATGCAAACGACAAAGACCAGTCAAACAATTTTGAAAAAAAAAAAGTTGGAAGACTAACACTTCTCATTTTCAAAACTTCCTATAAAACTTTAGTAATCAAGACTATGAAATAATGGTGTAAGAACAGACATACAGATTAATGGAATAAAACTGATAGTCCTAAAACACATTTATGGTCAACTATACTCTGACAAAGATGCCAAGGCAATTCAATAAAGAAATGATACTCTTTTCAACAAATGGTGCTGGAATCAACTGGATATACACATGCAAAAATATTAATTTAAATCCTTATCACATACCATATATAAAAACTAACTCAAAATGAATCATAAACCAAAATGTAACAGCTTAAGCTATAGAACTTCTAGCAAGTAACACAGGAGAAAACTTTCATGACCTTAGGATAGACAAAGATTTCTCAGATGTAACACCAAAAGTGTGATCCAAAAGAAAAAACAGATAAATTGGACTTCATCAAAATTTAAAACTTTTGTGCTTCAAAGGTAACAATAAAGAAAATGAAAACACAAGCCAAAGAATTAAATATAAGATTTACAAATCATGTATCTGATAAAGGTCTTGTATCCAGAATACAGAGGTCCCTGGGTGATGCAAGGAGCCCTGGTGGTGCAGTGGTTAAGAGCTCAGCTGCTAACCAAAAGGTCAGCATGTTCAAATTCACCATCTGCTCCCTGGAAACCCTATGAGGCAGTTCTACTCTGTCCTACAGGGTCCCTATGAGTTGGAATCAACTTGATGGTTTTTGGGTGGTGCAAGTAGTTGGTTGCACTTCACTACAAACCTAAAAAGGAGTCCCAGTGGCACAACGGTTAAGTGCTTGGCTGCTAACTAAAAGGTCGGCAGTTCAAACCAAGACACTGAACTGGTTCCAAATGGTTCAGTCATGGCCGATGGAAACAAGGGCAACACAGGCACAGCATAGCAACCAATCTCTTGGTTGTTCAGACCCGAGTAGGAAACAGGTAGCAGTGCCCTACTTAAAGATGGCGGCTGATCGTGCCGCTCTGAATGTGTGCTGCAGCACAGTTGGCCACTATCTCTGCCTGCTTCCTACTCAGGTCAAAATCCAATGTGCAAGAGATTTGGTTGCTATGCAATGCATACGCTGCCCTTGTTTCCATTGGCCATGACTGAACCATTTCGAACCAGTTAGAAGCCCTGGTTTGAATCCGCCAGCTGCTTCGAGGGAGAAAAGACGTGGCAATCTGCTCCCATAAAGATTATAGCCTAGGAAACCCTATGGGGTAGTTCTACTCTGTCCTCTAGTGTTGCTATGAGTCAGAAACGACTCGATGGCACAGAACAACAATGAACCTAAAGGTTGGAGGTTCAAACTCACCCAGCAGCACTATGGAAGAAAGGCCTGGTGATCTGCTTCTGTAGAAATTACAGCCAATAAAACCTCATGGAGCAGTTCTACCTCGTAACACATGGGGTGGTCATGAATGCAATCAACTTACTGGCAATGGGTTTGGTATGGGTTTATCCAGAATATGTAAAGAACTCTTACTAAGAAGACAGACAACCCAGTTTAAAAATAGGCAAATGTCACTGAATTGTACATGTAAAAATTGTTGAATTGGTGTATGTTCTGCTGTGTATATTCTCAACAATAAAAAAAAATTTTTTTTAAATACAAGATTTAAACAGACACTTCACCAAAGAAGATATGTGAATGGCTAATAAGCACATAAAAAAGATGCTCAACTTCGTTTTTCATTAGAGAAACGTAAGTTAAAACCACAACAGGATAGCAGTTTACACCCACTAGAATGGCTATTATCAAAAAGGCAGACAATAACTAGTGTTAGGAGGATGTGGAGAAACAGGAAACCTCATACACTGCTGGTGAGGATGTAAAATGGTGGAGCCACTGCGGAAAATAGTTGGCAGTTCTTCTTAAACATAAACTCGCCATACAACTCTGCAATTCTACTCCTAGGTATCTACTCTACACAAAGACTTGTACACGAGTGTTCATAATAGCCCAAAACTGGAAATTTCATATTCTCATCAACTGGTGAAAACATAAACAAAATGTGGTACATCTATACAATGGAATACTATTCAGCAACAAAAAGGAACAAACTACTGATACATGCTACAACCTGCATGAACCTTGAAAACATTATGTAAACAAAAGAAGCCATGTGCAAAATACTAGACAATATATGATTCTATTTATATGGAGTATTCAGAAAAGGAAAATCTATAGACAGACTGTGGTAATGATGTAGAACTTTATACATTTACTAAAAATCAATGAACTGTACACTTAAAACGGGAATTTTATGGTACATAAAGCCATTTTTTAAAAGTGGCCACGAAGTTTAAGAAAACAAAAACTACAAAATAAATATGGTGAGTACTTCCCTTACCTCTGCTGGATATACTGGGCATAATCTGAGGAATCATATTATTGCTTGTATCCATAGGCTGGGAATTATCTTGACCCATCTGATCATCGGGTGGCATATAGGCAGGAGGAGGAGTATCAGCTAACAGGAGAAAATGAGACAAGTTAAAGTCCCAAAAGAATAGTTAAAATTTTCATTTTGCTCAAAGTTATTACTCTAAAAGCATTAAGAAATCTATAAGATTACCAGCAGGACTCATTACTGAACATTACAGACACAAAAACGTAGGATGCTACCCTAGTACACGGGAAAAGAAGAAACACAGCACATCTAGTATCTACTGGAAGCCTACTACAAGCCAATATTTATTTACCTAGAACCCTAGTAATCCAGGGTACTAGGATCAGTGCTAAAAGTAGAACTCAAGGTTAAGAATTTTGCCTTTATTTGTTTAGAATCATATGCCTGGAGAAAATGCTGCTACTGCAAATCAATTTGAAGGACACAAATAATCCTTGTTTGGGTATATACATTTACGGAGATACTTTTAAAGAATCAAGATCATCACACACTGTATACTGTTATTTAAAACTGGAAATAAAACCATGCCCCTTCATGTTTGCCATCAATGCTAGCAGCCACTTGTCTAATTCTTTCACAACCTCCAAAAATGGCTGTTGTGTACTTATTACGATAATTCTCTTAGGAAACTAAATGTTAACCAGAAAATCTTGTGCATTCATACATTCACTGAAAATCTTTGCAAAAGCTACAACTATACTTCCTTGTCTCAGTAACTATAATATACTGAATATAATTTGTCTTTCATGCCAAGGTTTGTATAGGATGTATTTTGAGACAGGGTCATAATCTGCTCTGTCTAGGACAAACTATGGAAATCAGTTTTTGAACGAATTCCTAACAGAAAGTTAAACAGTTGTTATTTAATTCCCCTTAAAAAGAAAAAAGTAAAAACTACATCAAGTGATATTTTGCTGCAGTAGAGAAACCACAAAGAATATATTTACATATGACTGTGCCTGACAGATAGGAGGCATTCAAATATTTCTTGACAGAGTGCATAATGATGTGTCCACACATGACACATCACTAACAAAATTTAGAACCTTCATGTATCTATTCATTAACTTAATCTTCTATCCTCTAGAAAAATCCGTTTGTTATCTAATTAAAGATAACTGAGGTTCATTTTAAACTTCTGAAGTCTAAAATGACTTGAAAAGCAATGTAATAAAATTGAAAGACCACAGACTTTAGAGTCAGACAAACCTGGGTTTGAACCCCTACTTAGCTGTGAGACTTTAGGCAAGGTACTTTATACTCTCAGGGTTAATATCAATTTTTTTCTATCTGTAAAATTAGGAATAATTATCTATCTCACATGGTTGTTCTGAATATTAGATTTACTTTAACAATAGCTTTCATCACAGTATCAATTACACAACAGACACTCAATAAATGGCACTTAATATTATTGTTACTGTTGTTAGTTGCTGTTGAGTCAATTCCAACTCATGGCAACCCCAGGTGTGCAGAGGAGAACCGCACCATAGGGTTTTCAAGGCTATGACTTTCCGAAAGCAGATCGCCAGGCCTTTCTTCCAAGGTGCCTCCAGGTGGATTCAAACCACCAACCATTCGGCTAGTAGTGTGAGCTTAACTATTTGTGCCACTTAGTATTTAAAGTTATATATTTTAAAAACATAAAAATATTTAACTTTAAATCAAATATAGCTAGTACCATTTTTTAAACACATACACTAGTCAAATCGTACTTAGCAAAATAAAATCCAAACTCTTCTAGAAATCAAATAATTAACTAAAGAAAACAGAGTTACAAACAGCTAGTTCACCCAGAGGGCCTGCAATAAGAACAACTGCTAACTCTCAGGGATGAGTTTTTTATACCAATAAAATAAATTCTCACCTGGAAGCTGAAATGGACTTCCTGGTCCAGAACTTGCAGGGGAGTTAGGATATGTGCTGCTAGCAGGGGAAGGGGGATAAGGGCTGTTTGGTGATAAGGGAAAAGGAGTGTTGTTGGGCTGGTGGAAAGAATCTGGAAACGTGGCATTTTGTGGCATGTGCGGTTCATTGTGGCTCAGGTTCCTAAACTGAACCAGAAGGCTATGTTGTGGATTGAATTCATTATGACGAGGCACTAATACTGGAGGTAAGACTGAAAGACAAAAATTAAAACGTCAGCTATAAGGAATGACTAAAGCAAATATCCTATACACATTAACATGGTGGTGGAAGGGAGGAAGGTAAAAAGGATTCAGGTAAGACTGCTTATCTATTAAACAAAACAATTTACTTTTAAAAAGGACTGCTTTGTAGAACCTTGAATCTGTATCTACATAATAAATCAAAAACTCTCTGAGCTATTTACAATAGCAAAAAGGTAGAAATAACCCCAGAGTTCATCGACAGATGAATGAATAAACAAAACATGGTATATACATACAACGTAACATTATTCAGCCATAAAGATGAATGAAGTTCTGATATATGCTGACATGGTTGACTATCTTAAACACATTACGCTGAGTGAAATAAATGTGATACAAAAAAACAAATATTGCGTGCAATATCTAGAACAGGCAAATGCAGAGACAAAAGGTTAGTAGTAGTCACCAGGAGTCAAAGAAAGAGGGCAATGGGGAGTTATTGCTTAAACAGAACTGAGTTTCTGTTTGGGGTGATGAAAAGGTTTTGGAAATAGTGGTGATGCTTGCACGATAAGGTGAACGTAATTATCACTGAATCGTACACTTTAAAGTAGTTAAAATGGCTAATTTTTTGTTACGTTTTACCACAATGAAATTTAAATACACACACAAAACCTCTCTGAGCACTTAGTCTGTATAACATACTCTGGAGGACAGAAAATCCAGAAAAGATGCTGTTCCTGTTCTGAGAAATCAGGCATGTTATAAATATAACCATAACAAAGAGGATTTAATGCAATGAGTTCAACAAGGAGAGTACTCCCCGCCAACAAGGAATCAAACTAAGTATTGTGGAAAAGATAACATCTGACTGGACCTTAAAGAACTGGAAGAATTTCACACAGGAGTGCCAGGCATGGAGAAAGGAATAAGAGGGAGACAGGAGTTACTGCAGAAGAAGAGGTAAGAAAGGATAGTCAGTTGGCCTAGGCACTGAACAAGGTGGTTAAGACCAGAGAGTGAAGTTGAGGTCAGTTACATGGATGCCCTGAAAGCCTCCACATTCCCAATTTTGAACACTTTCATCTTTTTTAGTTTGAGGTATCTCACATTTTATGTTCTTCCATAAGGTCTTCCCAACTGAAAACAGTAGTACTGCCTAGGTAGAAGTCTTTCAAAGTAGGTTTTCTAAATATGACCATAATGAAAATATATACAACAAAGCCTATATAATTTAGAGTTATGTTTTTAAAAGGACAAATTTTAATCTTACTCAGACTTTCACTTTCTCTAAGGACCCAAGTGATCAATCACATTCAAATATCTAATTACCTTTCCCTATAAGACTAAAACAACCCTGATTCTTTAAGCTCTTACTGTACCAATTCATCTTTTAAGACTTTTCTATATTTGTCGATGTAATTTCACTTCCAAAAATCCCACTTTGACTCTGTTATCATTCAGCAACAACAAAATCAGTTTAAGTTAACCAGGTCATAGCATGCGAAAGCTAAAAAATGAATAAAGACCAAAGAAGAATTGATGCCTTTATAATTATGGTGTTGGTAAAGAATACTGAATATAGCATGGGCTGCCAGAGGAACGAACAAATCTGTCTTGGAAGAACAGCCACATTGCTCCTTAGAAGCAAGGATGGCGAAACTTCGTCTCACATGCCTTGGACATGTTTTTGTGGGATCGGGGTAGTCCCTGGAGAAGGATATCACACTTGCTAAAGTAAGGTCACTGAAAAAGAAGATCCTCAACAAGATGGACTGACACAGTGGCTGCAACAATGGGCTCCAACATAGCAACGAGTGTGAGGATGGTGCAGGACCAGGCGTTTCATTTTGTTATACACAGGGTTGTTGAGTCAGAACTGACTCGACGGCACCTAACAACAGGTCATACTTCCCCTCCCTGAAGCAAGCATATACAGGAGGAATCAGAGGCTCTGAAAGTCAGCATTTGCACCTTTTGTCCTTTTATTTTATTGAATTAGTGTTATAATTACGTGGCTGAAATCTGCGCAACTTTTTTTTATACTGTTTATTACCAACTGCTATTCATTCCCCTTACAGGATGATAGGGCAGCTGCCACTGCAAAGTAGGGCATTAGTAAGAACTTGTGTTTACCTGGCTAGCAATTTAAAAGACTTAGTGAAACTACTTATGAACTCATTTGGTGACCTCTGTTTTAGAGGCAGAGCTAAAATCTCTGGCTTCTCTTTTAAAAAACCAAACCAAGCCCACTGCCACTGAGTCAATTCCAACTCACAGTGACCCTACAGGACAGGACAGAACTGCCCCATAGGGTTTCCAAGGCTGTAATCTTTACAGAAGCAGACTGCCCCATCTTTCTCCTGCAGGGCAGCTAGTGGGTTTGAACTGCCCACCTTTCTGTTAGCAGCCAAGCACTTAACTACTGCACCATCAGGGCTCCTTGCTTCTCTCTTACTTGTATGTATTATCAATGTACATAATTTTTTAAAAATTATTTTACTTTCATCAAAAATAATACATATGATACCAAACCCACTACTGTCAAGTCGATTCCGACTCATGCAATCCTACAGGACAGAGAAGAACCGCCCCACGGGGTTTCCAAGGAGCGGCTGGTGGATTCGAACTGCCGATCTTTGGGTTAGCAGCTGAGCTCTTAACCACTGTGCCACCAGGGCTCCCGGCGCCCCAAATCATCAAATAACTTATTGACTTCATTTCCCCCTCTTGGATCCTCCAACTTCTGCTCCAATCTAGAATGGCTGCTCCAATCTAGACGGGCTGCTACTTAAGTCTCCTGCAAATCTGAAGTCCTTGGACTTCCCATCCCTTCTCTCCTGTTGGATCCTGTTTCCTGGGCCTCATCCTCTATTAGCTTCCTAAGAAAGAGAAGGATGATAAATTTTCCAAGTCTTTGCACATGTGAAAATGTCTGGTCTGCAGACAGAATTTTACAACAGACGCTGTCATGGATTGAATTGTGTCCCCCAAAAATACGTCAACTTGGCTAGGTCATGATTCCCAATATCGTATGACTGTCTACCATTTTGTCATCTGATGTGACTTCCCTATGTGTTGTATATCCTATCACTATGATGTAATAAGATGGATAAGCAGAAGTTATATTGATGATATCTACAAGATTAGTGTCTTAAGCCAATCTTTTTTGAGATATAAAAGAAGTGAGCAGAGAGACATGGGGACCTCATACCAAGAAAGCAGTGCCGAGAGCAGACCGTGTTCATTGAACCTGAGGTTCCTGCGCTGAGATGCTCCCAGACCAAGGGAAGACTGATGACAAGGACCTTCCTCCAGAGCCGACAGAGAGAGAAAGACTTCTGGAGCTGGCATCCTGAATCAGACTTGTAGCCTACTGGACTGTGACAGAATAAACTTCTCTTTGTTAAAGCCATCCACTTGTGGTATTCCTGTTACAGCAGCACTAGATGACTAAGACACACATCTTCCTTACAATTTTGAGGACACTGCTTCATTTTCTTCTAGAATTCAGAATTGCTGTTGAGAAATTCAATACTCTGATTCCCAGTTTTTTATATGTGTTCTGTCTTTTCTCTCTGGAAGCTTTTAGAATCTTCTTTTTATCCCAGATACTCTAAAATTTCATGTGTGGGTCTTTGTCCCTTGTCCTGGTTACTCAGTTACTGGTCCGTTTCAATCTTCAGTTCTGGGAATTGTTCAAGTAGTATTTCTTTGGTAATTTTCTCTCTGCTATTTTTTTCCTTATGCTATATTTCTAGAATTTATTATTCTATTAGAATTGATATTTAATTTGAAACTTAATTCAGGGCCAGTTAATGTTTTTTACCTAAGCACTTTTCATGCCTTAACTCATCTAATCCTGTTAACAACTCTATAATGTAGGTCCTATTACACCCACTCCACACTTACCAACATGGTTAGGTTCCAAAGACCAGGTCATTATATGAAAATCAGCATTATGGAAAAATGAAGGATGATCACATAGGGTCACAAAAGGAAGAATGACTACATCATTACATAACTGCCAAATTACATCATTACCTAACTGCCAAACCACTGCAAATCATGGTGCAGCCAAGCTGACACATAACCTTAACCATCACAGCCAGCGTTACTCTCACCTCGCGCCTCAGTGTTCATTACTACCGGATGTATGTCATTAATATTCAAAATAGTTGGACAGTAGTTTTTTTTACTATTGTCATAATTGCAATGTCGTATAATGAGATAGTTGGTAAGTGAGGAGTAGGTGTATTCTCATTCTATATACAAGTAGCTTGTCTGAGGTCACACGGGTAGTAATTGGTAAAACCAGGACTCAGATCCAGAAAGTCTGGCTCCAGTATCCACAGAGTTAACCACTAGACAATACTGTCTATTAAACATCAAACCACCTGGGTTGGCCCTCTAATTTTCTTACCTTCCTTATCACTTCCCGTCTTTCATCTTTTTTTATCTGTTTATACTTTCTGACTCCACCATATACTAGTTGTGTGATCTTGGGTGAGTTTACTTCACTTCTAAACCTTAGTTTCCTTATCTGTAAAATGAAAGTACCCTCATAGGATTGTGAAGTGTGACTATTGTTTTCTAACCCTATGAGGAAGTAACTTAATAGGGCTAGAAAAGTGCCTAGTCCGTAAGTGCTCAATAAATGTTAGGTGCTATTACTGTTACTACTACTTCTGTCCCTTCCCCCAGGATATTTGGGCTCAGGACCAAAAATAACTTCTTTCAAGTAGCTCAATTGTTAGAAGTAAAATTTGGAAGCTCTGGAGAAAAAAATGGAAAAAAATCATTCTTAAGGAAACAAAAAGAGAAGGGGGAGGAAGCAGAGACAGCAGACATAATAAGCAAGAGAGGATTCTGATGGTATTCCTTCAAGTCCTTGACCCAGCTATATCCATGCCCTTCTCCCCTCAGTCTGAGTACAAAGCTTTCCTTCGACTCCTTAAAGCACCCAATGTCCTTCTGATAAATCCTTTTTTGCTTAAACTAGTTCAAATTGGGATTCTGTTACTTGTAAACTCCAAAAGTCTTAATATTTAATATATATGGCAAAGTTTCTGAAATAACCCAACCAACTTTTTCGGCCTCATCTATCACTCTCCCCAATTCCCAGGCAAAGCATCCTATGCTCTAAACACATCAGACTCCTGACCATTCATGAACAGATGATATAATTTAAGACTACTGCTATACCTTTTTTTTTTTTGCTGTTCTGTCTGGCAGGTCCTCCCACACCGCCACCCCATCCTTTACATATCAAAATCAGTCATTTTTTCAAGGACCTAATTAAATAACACCTCTACCATGCTGTCTTCCCTGATCCTCACAATTATTTGCCCCCTCGGTACCTCTATTACAGTGCAGCTCACATTACATTTTACTTTCTAATTATAAAAGAGATCCTTGATAGCAGGAGCCCAATTTTACTTCTCATTTTATCCCTCTTCCCAGTAATTTCCCAAATCCTGCAGTTCTTTTATACATTAGGTGCTCAATAAACATTGCACATAAACTGTTTAATGTTTTGTTTAGTATGTACTGGGAAGCACATAATATGGCTTGCACAAACACAGAATTTAGAATTAAAAAACGACAGACCTAGGCCTTAATCTAGATTCTGCTATCATAAGCTATGTGATCCTGAGCAAATCTCTTCCCATTTCTGAGTCTGATTCCTCATCTGTGATATGACAATTGCTGCCTGCCTAGCTCATAGGGCTGAGTAAGGATCAAAAGAGATAATGAACATGGAAGTGCTTTAAACACCCTGAAACACTGAAAATGTCCTACATGGTCTCATTCATTCATTCACTCATTGTTCTTTCAATTACAATTATGTATCAGAGCCCCCTGCATTTAAAGAATTTGAGGGAGCGAGCAAGAGCTATCAGTGTGAATAGCTGGAAACAAAATGAGAGAATATAACTACTTACCCAAATGTAAAGAAATAAAGAAAACAAGTGCGGGGACGGGGGACGGGGTGGAGAGGGGGACAAGAGCGCAAGTACTAGAATGATAAGGAAGAAAGAAGGACCAATAAAGGCCAGCAAAGTCAGAGAAGTAGTAATTTGATAGAACTTATCAGGTCATGAAGATGTCTAGAAATTCAGTAACGGATATGAATAAATTCCAGATACAAGGAAGAATGTAAATAAATTCAAGCAACGAGAAACTATCATGTGGCAACACGGACTCACGCCTGACTAGATGATTTATACTGGCATTGAACTATATCAGTGTTTCTCAGTCTTTTTTTCATTAACACCTTCTCTAAGAAGCCTATTTAGACACTTCTTATTTCCCTACCGATGAAATTTTAATACCACAGTATACTGTATGCGTTTGTATACCACATATATATCTGTGCTTTATACATAGAAGAATAAGGTTTTTACCCTTTAAGAACCAATTTTCGCCCCTTTAGGGACAATATCCTCCCCACTGAGAATGCATGAACTAAATGAATTAGAGGATGGAGCTGGATCACAGAGATCCTGATCAGTCCAAGGACTATGGACTAGCTGTTCTCTCTGCTATCAAGCATACTACGCATGCGTCTAGCGAAGCACTCACACCTCATTCAGAGTCATCCCTTTGCTTGCCTGCCTCTCCACCGTCAACCAGGTGTTCTTCAAGGAGACTCTATGTCTCCAAAGCTTGGCCCACTACATACAGGGTACTTAATGTCTGTTGGATGAATAGGAAACAACTAAGTTTGTAAACATTAATATAATAAAAGCAAGCTTTCAGAAAATTAATCTGGCAGTTTTAGACACTAGATAAACTACATGCAAAGAATCCAGTTTCTGGTTTCTGGTCTGAGACTTCCGGTTTTCAGTCTAGTATGTAGAGTTTGGAAATTGTCACTCCCATTCTCACGACAAGAAAAAAAGTGAACAAACTGAAAATCAACAATTATTCTTAGATCCATCAGAGAACTGAGTCACAGGGCAAACTGCTGCCCTGAAAACTAGAGAGGCAGATGGACAAATAGAATCACAGAATATTCAAAACTATGGCACAGTTAAGAAGCCCTGCTGGCGCAGTGGTTAAAAACTTGGCTGGTAACCAAAAGGTCGGCAGTTTGAGTCCACCAGCTGCTCCTTGGAAACCCTATGGGGCAGTTCTACTCTGTTCTATAGGGTCGCTATGAGTCAGAACAGACTCCACAGCAACAAGTTTGGTTTTTTTTTTTTTTTGGTTTGGTGGTGCTGTGCTTAAATGCTCGGCTGCTAACCAAAAGGTCAGTAGTTCAAACCCACCCAGCCACTAGGCAGGAAAAAGATGTGGCAGTCTGCTTCAGTAAAGATTATAGCCTTGGAAACTCTACAGGGCAGATCTACACTGTCCTATAAGGTGGCTATGAGTCGGAATCAACTTGATGGCAACGGGTTTGTTTTTGTGTTTTTTTTGGATGGGACAATTACAAAAGGTGTAACATGCATAAAGGGAATACCAGAAAGACAGAACGAAGAAATATCTGAAGTAACAATTGCTGAGAATTTTCCAAAATTAGTAACAAACACCAACCTACAGGTCCTGGAAGTTCAAAGAATAGTAAGCAACATAAATACCAAAAAAATACAGTTATGAGCTTGTAGCAACACTGTATCTTATAGCAATGATAATCCATCTAAGGAATAAATTATGATGGTGGTAGTGGAAGTACAATGTACAGTCATGTCATTAGTCTCAAAATAAAACTAACAAAGTCTTGATAACCAAGTAGATGTAAGAAATAAAGGACAGAAAATCATTAAAACATGCATTTCCTTCAGGAAATTTTGGGCCCAATTTCCAGAGTCATTTAAAAATTATCAGAGCTATGCCCCAGTCTTTTCTATAGAATGAATCATAGCTGAGGAAAAGGATTACAAAAAATAAGACATTTCTACCTACTGATTACCAGCTACACCCTGGCTCTGGGGTAAACACTATATTCTTAAGACATTCTTTCTAGTATATATCAAGCTTGGGAGTTTTTCAAATTACACTTCTCTATTAAATCCTCACATCTTCCTTTCCTCACCAGTTCCTTTAGGATAAAGCTCTCCTTGGACTCAATAAGAAATTCAGAGTCACGTCAGATACCAATCGGCCATTTTAAAGCTCTTAAACTGAACTTTCCCTGACAGCCCAACCATCATCGCTATTCTTTTTGCTAGTCTTCACATTCAATGTTATTTTCACAGTCCGCTGGTGGCGTGGTGGGTAAGAGCTATGGCTGCTAACCAAAAGGTTAGCACTTCGAATCTACAAACAGCTCCTTGGAAACCCTATGCAGCAGTTCTACTCTGTCCAATACAGTTGCTATGAGTCCGAATCAATTTGACGGCAATGGGTTTGGTTGGTTTTCGGCCTTATATTATCTCCAAATGAACCCCAATGTTCCAAACAGACTCTAAGATGGTCTCTATGACTCCACCTCCTGGTGTTCATGCCCTTGCATGATCCCTCCCCCTTGAGAGTTGAGACCCGTGACTTGCTTCTAACCAATACAATACAGTAAAGGTGACGAGATGTACATGATTACATTTCATAAGACTGTAACATCCTTATTATGAGGAGACTCTCTTACTGGCTTTGAAGAAGCAAGCTACCATGAATGTAAGCTATCTATGAAGAGGGCTATGTGGCAAACAACTGAAGGCAGCCTCTGACCAACAACCAGCAACGGAATCCAACAGCCTGCAAGGAACTGAATTCCGCCAACAATGACATGAGCTTGAAACAAGATCCTTCCCCAATCAAGCCTCAGATGAGAGTCCAGCCCTGACCAGCACCTTGACTACAGCCTTGCAAACGGCCCAGCTAAGCCTGCCTGGACTCCTAACCCACAGAAACTATGAGATAATAAATGTGTGTTGTATTAAACTGCTAAGTTTGTGGTAATTTGTTATGCAGTAATACATAACTAATGCACCCAGCTAGTAACTCAGCTTATAGAATTCATTCATTACATAAGTAAATATATGTATATGGATACATACACACACACACACACACACACACACACACACACACACACAGAAATCCCAGATAAGAATACTATTCTAGGCACTGGGTAAGCACTGGTGAACAAAACAGAGGAAGTTCCTGCTCATGTCAGATAATAAAATAAATATATAGTATAAGAGTTAAGTTATGATGAGGGTATTTGAAAAGATCCTGGGGAAAAAGTACTCTAGGTAGTAGAAACAGCAAGAAAAAAAGCCTGGACACAGGAGTATGGAAGTTCAAGGAATAGAGGAAGCCAGAGGACATATCATGGAGGGGCCTTGTAGAAATCTGTTCTAAGTATCATAGGAAACCTGTGAAGTGTTCTGAGTAAGGACTGACATGATTTGATATATATTTTTTAAAGATCACTCTGGTGGCTGTGTAGAAAACAAATGGGGGTGGGGGAAGAAGAGAGGCAGGGAGGTTAATCAGCAGACTACTTAAGGTGAAAGATGATGATGGCCTGTACTAGGGTAGTGGTGTTAGACATGGTAAGAGATGATAGCATAAAGATGTATTTTGAAGTTGAGCTAACAGCCATTTGTTCATAGCCCAAATATATGGCTTGAGAGAGAAGAATTAAAGATGATATCTAGGCCTAGAACATTAGCAATTACATGAATGCTAGCATCATTTACTTCAATATAGAAAACTAGAGAAAAACTTGATTTGGTGGGAAAAAACCAAGAGTTATTGTATAGACATATTAAATTTTATATGCTTATTAGAAATTCAAATAAACAACTGGATACACAAGTCTACAACTCAAGTGAAAAGTTGACTCTAGAGTCCAAAATGTAAGCATCAGCTTACAGACACTGGGACAGCATGAGAGCTCATATAGAAAAAATATAGATGGAGAAAAGGGCCAACGACTGAGCCTTATGAAAACAGGAGAAAGAGCCAGCAAATAGAGCAAGAGCAGTCAATGCAGAAGAACCAAGAGACTGTGGTGTCTTAGTGCTAAATAAAGAAAAAGTTTCAGGTGGGCAGGAGAGGGATCAACTACAGTAAATGCTGTTGAGAGGGAAAGTTAACATGAGAACTGAGAAATGATCCCTAGATCTATAACGCAGTCACAAGTCATCTTAACAAGTCAAATGGTAAGGAAGAGAGACTAACTAGACAGGTGTCAAGAAAGAATGGGAAATAAAGATGTGAAGATAATATATATGGAGAATCCTATGTAGGGATCAGATGAAACAGTGCAGTAAACTTGGGAGCGGGGAGGGTTATTCATGAAGTTAGAGAAAAAAATTTTTTTTTTACTTTTATTTTAAGATGGGAGGTATTATGGCATGTTTGTATAGTTTCAGAAATAGGGAAAATATGATGATGCTAGAGAGAGTGGTGATAATTGTAGAAACAAAGTTGTTGGCAAAATGGAACAGGACTGAGTATATACCTAGACCTTAAGCCTTCCTTAAAACACATATAGGTCATCCACAGAAAAGGCAAAGTGCATGTATGGGTGCTTAGAGTGAACAATGAATTAGAATAAGCCATGTGGGAGTTATATATCACCTCCATGTAAAAAGCTAAATTCAAAACCTAGTATTCCTTCTAAGATTAAAATCTTTAAAAAGAAAACACAAGGCTAATATAACCTTTTAATTACTCAATCCAGTTAAATGCAAATCAGAAAGAGAGATGATTTATTTTTTTCTCCTTCTCAGGGGACCAAAACCTACCTGGACTCTCCACTCTCTTATAGTGGTACGGATTGATACAAACTTCTTTTTGCTTAGATCCAAAAGGAAATTCACAAATATCCAATGGTTTTAGCTCATGATGACTCTGCAAATCAGGCCAGCGCCAAACACGACAATATATAACGTGGGGCAGGCCTTTTCTGTGAGAAACCTGCAGGCGTCCATCTAAAGACCTAGGAATAGTGACACATTTGCTCGGTTGTCCTGGACTGCTCAAGGCTTTCTCCAGTTCCTCCATGGCACCCTTTTTCTTTTTTAGCTTTTTCACCAAAGCATCGACTGCTTTTTCGGCCCATTTCTCCTCCTCGTCACCTTGTTTCCAGCCCAACAATCGTTTTACTGCTGGACTAGTAAAAGAAAACAAGCTGGCCATTGACGTCATTTGATATATATCTTCAGAGACCTTCCTGCAACTCAAAGTCAGTGGGTATTGAAATTAAAGATCATAGATGAAAACTCATATACAGCTCCTAAGCAGATGTTCCCATTAAAAACGAAAGAGTGACATATATCTTCATAAGTGCCATCCACTTCTTTCACTAGTTCAAGTCCTGAAAGAGAAAGGGGAAAAAAAGGATAAGATCCCCAATTCAAATCAATGCAAGTTACATACCTTTAAATCAATATTAATTGAAAAGTGTGCTATTTTTTAATAAGAGCAGAACACCATTACAAACTAAAATAAGAAAACACAAATCTAGAAAGAAATTTTCTCTACCACAATTTGCCAAATGAAAGCTCTGTGACTGCTCACTTCCCTCTTCGTAACTTGAAGAAATAATTCACTGGCAATTCCAAATGATAACCAAAAGGAAAAACAGGTTGCTCCACCTCCTATGTATTATCCAAAAAAACAGCCTCTAGACTTTATTTCTTTGGTAAGGCCACTAAGCCCTAAAATGGCCTTCTAGATTTGATTCTCAAATATATTTTCTTCATTGAAATCCACGCTACCCACAAAGTCAATCTTGAACGTGATACACTCAAATGTGAACAGAAAACTTGAGAAAAAAATCTAGCTCTTCCCTAAGGTCATTACTCTTTTAAAAATGTTTCACAGGACTTCTGGGCAACAAGGCACTATACACAGAAGCACCACGCCGTCCCTCCACAGCAAAGATCTGAAAAACTAAGCCAAACAGAGAAAATGGCAATCCTCAAACCCTAAGCATCAAACAAAGAGATAAAGAACTCAGCCAAGCACCGAACTGAATGAGAAACTGACAGAGAACAAAGAGCGAGGAGAGATACACGCAGAGGTCCCCTATCAGCTAATGCAGCATGGATCCACCATCTCGGACTCCTATCAGAGATCAGTAAACAGGGCGTACCAGAAAGCACCTTCACAGAGCTGCCAGCAGGAGAAAGAACAACCAGTAAGTAACCACGGATATACGCTTTCCCACACCCCACCCTTCTTCACCCCCACTCGGCCTCCTCTGCTTCCTGCAACCACAGTCTCTTGGCCAGAAAGTACCAGCTTCACCCCGGTGACACCCGGATTTCACCTGCCTGCACTGGCTGGCTCCCTAAGTGCCATTTGTTGGCTGCTGGTGTTGCTTTTAACTGCTTCTTTAGATTTCTTTCTTACCTCTCATCACCTCCCCCTCCTTTCTCTCAAATACTTGGCTCCATGTGCCATCTTCGCTTCTTCCTAAAAGGCTGTGAAACGCCACTCAACTGTGAAACTGTTTCCTGGCCTGTGCTGCCATGCTGGTGGGATCCCGGGGCTTTTTTGTTTGTTTGTCTTGAATTTGTTTGTTTTCTTTTTCTTTTCAAGAATTCAGAGTCCGTTCTAGCCAGGCAGTACTGCGTGGCTTGGGACCTACCCCCTCAGTTTGTGCAGACACGCAAAGGGATCCCTGAGGACAATTCTTTTTTCTTGTTTTTCTCAGGTTTTTTTTTCTGGTTTTTTTTTTGGGGGGGGGGGGTTCTTGTTCTTATTTTTTTCATTTGTTTTCTTTTCTCTCTTTTTCGCTTTTCTTTCTTCATTACTCAGTTACTCGTTTCTCTAAACTTTCCTTCTCTTCCTGTCCCCTGAATACCTACCTGGTGCTGAGTGACACCTCGACCCCTTCTAGCCAGGCTGTACTCCACGGCCTGGAAGCAACTTCCCCAGATCTCACAGCCGCACCAGTGGGATCCCTGGGAGCTGTGCTTTTTTCTTTCTAATCTGTATTTATTCATTCTTTTCTTTTTTTCCTTTTTTTTTGTTTTACTCAATTCCATACTCTCTCATCTCTCCACTCCAAAGGCAAGCTCCCCTAACACTCATTTCTGTTTCTTTGTATCTTTTTGGCTCCTGTGCCTGTCTCCTCTCTCTCCTCTCTCCCATACCCATCTTGGCTCCACACATCACAATCTCCCGCCCTCCATCCTGCCTACCTACACCGTGTGCTGAACATCACACCACCAAATAGCCCAGGCACGGCCTACTGGAACCTGCCCTGCACTGATTACTGGCCCGCCCTGGTGGCCACAGTAAGTGCCACAAACAACCCATCCTAGCAACTCCTCTTCAGCTGGATCTGCCCTGCTAGATCATATTTGAGCCACTGACCCTGCCAATTGGAGAAGGCAAAAAGTATCGTGCCCAAAGACGAGCAAACAACAAAAAACACACAACCCGCCTGCTCAGACATAGCCAAATAAAACAAAAAAGCAGGACGAAACAAACAAATCTACAGTCAATAAACGAGGAAAATTACTACCGAATGCCCCGAAGACAGCAGACAATATCAAAACATTAACACGACAGGATGGTTCCAGTAGGCATCCAAAATAAAACACCAGATGACTTTCCAGTAGAAAAAAAGGCACTAGAACTACCTGATAGGGAATTCAAATCTCTAATATTCAAAGCTATCCAAGAGTCAAAGCAAAAAGTAGACAAAAATAAGGAAAAAAAAACAGACAAATTCATTGAAAGGGCAGACAAATTCATGGAAATACAGACCATAAAATGGAAGGATTCAGTAAAATAATGCAGGAACAAAATGCCAAAATAAATTCACAACTAGAAATCATACAAAAACTACAATCAGAAATCCAAAATATAAACAGGATTTCAGAAATGGACAGTGTCACAGAAGGGCTGAGAGGCAGGTCTGAAACACTGGAAGACAGGATAAGCAAAACTAAAAACAAACACTTGGCTACAACTCTGAGGAAAAATCAGAAAAAAGAATGAAGAAAAACGAAGAGACCCTGAGAATTATGTGGGATACAATCAAAAGCAAAAATGTGTGAGTGATCGGAGTTGCAGAACACGGGGAGAAAACAGAAAACACAAAGGATCATCAAAGAACTGCTGACAGAAAACTTCCCCAATACATGAAAGATGAAAAGCTGGCCATTCAAGAAGCTCAACAAATCCCATACAGGACAGACCCCAAAAGAAAATCACCAAGGCATATCATAGATCACACTCACCAAAACCAAAGACAAAGAATCCTAAGAGCAGCTTGAGAGAAACAAGTCACATACAGAGGAGAAACAACAAGACTAAGCTCAGATTATTCGGCAGAAACCATGAAGGCAAGAAGGCAATTGGATGACTATAAAATATAGAAAGAAAAAAACTGCCAGCCAAGAATGATTTTTCCTGCAAAACTCTTGTTCAAATATGATGTTGAAATTACAACATTTCCAAATAAAAGGGAATATGTAAAAACCAAACCAAACTTACAAGAATTATTAAAGGGAGCCTGTCGATCTGAGAACAAATAACATCAGCTCACAGGCTGAATCTAGAACACAGGATCGTACCAGCCAGACACCAATCTAGGAAATGAACTCTTAAGGACTATCCAAAACCAAAAGAAATACAACAGGGAATCAGAACAGTTAACTGTAAATGACAACAACATCCGAACAATAAAACAGGGAATAAACAGTGTAGGTATAGAACCTTCTAATGGAGAGGAAGGCAAGGCGATACCAAGTAATAATAGACTGCTTCAAACTTAGAAAGATAAAGGTAAATTTCATGGTAACCACAGAGAAAGTTAACACACCTACTCATCAAAATAAAAAGGAAAAACATAAAGTCTCATTAA